>NW_015150793.1:198627-261998 GCF_000732505.1 Cyprinodon variegatus
TGGTTGAGAGGCAGAACAGGTCAGGATAAGGAAATCAGAGGCACTAAGGTACGCTAAAAACACTCTCACCACTGGCACTTGACACAAAGAATAATCTGGCCCTAATTATTGCATGCAAGTGCCCTAAATGGAGGCAGGAGCTGGTGGATCAGATGAGAGGTAATGAACAATTGGGCAGAGTTAAACAGATGAACGGAATGAGTAATTTAGCCAGTCATCAGTGCCAAAATCATGACATGGCATAAACATACAGAACAGACTGAATTGTAATAAAACATATTTAAATGTTTTATGTCCAAATTCCAGACCAAAAACTAACTGAGAATATCTGTTAAACTTGAAAGTTTGTGCTTACAGAGACTTTTCATCCAATCTGCATGATTTTAATGTATTTCTTTAATGAAGATTTGGTATATATTTGAGATTCCAACTGCAAATCTGAAAGGACTATAGACCCCCAAAATATCAGAGCTATAAGTGCAGTGAAATTTATAGATCTTTAAAATAATTGTATATTCTTTTTTTCGGCACCATAAATATTCTTTGCCGTTTCAGTCTTTTGCCTAAAATCCAAATGAAACACCTTAAAAGTCTGAGGGTTTTGTATGGCAACTTGTTTTTGCAATGTTCTGAAGGTCATCCAGGTACACACATGTATTTCTTACAAGTAAACTGCTTAGGAGGAATTATTAACTGTTATGAATGTAAGAAAAAAAAACATGCATTGGACATTTTTCCAGCAATTTTCTATAAGTTTGGCCCATTCCCACTAGAGGAATTCATATCGCAATAAATACCAGAATCTTTAATGAAATTACATTAACACTCCTGCAAGAAGATATGAATAATTATTGGCAACAGATGTGTTTGGAAAATTAATTTCATATTTTGTTTAAGGACTCTACAGCACTATTCATTCTCTGTCTCTCAGCAGCAGCCCCAGTATATATTCTCTACTTTACCCAACCCTTCACAAATATCCTTAAAGCATTTAAAAAACAATATGCATTGTGATTTCCTTGTAGCTGTAGTTTTTCCTTTGCACTCAATTATTTGGTGAGATGAGATGAAAGAGGACATCTAACTGTTTAATTTTCCAATGATTGTCTTCTCGTCCCCTTCTGCCTGGAACTTGTCATAGGGCGGAAATAATTTTCGGATCATTTTCAGGCCTTATCTCGTCACACTTGCAAATCCATTTTTTAAAAGGTTAGACATTAATAGAGCAAATTCCCTCCTTTTTCCGCCTCCTCTCCCTCCTTTGCCTCTGATATGAGATTAGACTTTTCACCCAGAGCAACAGACGGAGACTAATCCACGGCCCATGTGAGATATTAGTCCTATAACCCCATTGCGGGGCTGACAGCTCTGTGGGGTTTCAGATATTGGGCATTTCATAGGCTCCTGTAAGAATCAGACTGCACTTGCTCTGGTTCTGTGTGCTTAAACTAAGACAGCAAATTAGCTCTGAATTATCAATGTGCGTTTGCAGCACAACACAAGTAAAAAGCAGATTTTTCAGTCTGTAGACATGACATTTCAGCTGTAAAATTGAATTAGTAAATAACAAGATAAGCTTTAGACCAAGCAGAGTAGTCTTCTACAGTCCCCTTAGTGGCTTCTCTCTCCATTTTAAGCAGCAGGTTATGGTTGTGAGATGTTTTAATTTCATAGGTATAAATCAATCTTCTTAATATTGAAGGTATAGTGGAGGATGTTCTTTTTCCGGGTGGATCATCAAAATACTATAAGTGGTCCTCCTAACTTTAAATCATTCTGGTTATATCTTTACGTTAGGCCATCCTATTTGGTCATCCCTATTTTCACTTACTTGGGGTAAATGTGACATAGTGGAAAAATTGCAAATCTTTTTTTTTGATAGCGAGCTTGTATGAGCGATGCAAACAGCAACTTTTAAACAGAGCGTGCATGAGGAGAAATGGGCTTGTGTATGCTCTTGCATGTGTTTAATAGGTCTTCCCTCTCGGGAGCGAGTACAGGTTTGTGCATGTGTATTTTTTTTTTTTAAGTGGAGAGGGTGGGTCTTTTAGAAAATTCTCGAAAATCATCCACTATATCTTTAACAGTTACAGAAGTCGGATAAAATAAAAAGATAAGATAAACCAATCAATTCTATACATAAAAAGTCCACTATTAGAAATCTTAAATTGGTTTCCTGAGGCTCAAGGTCCAGGTGAGAGGACAAGGCATTCCTTTCATATTCCCACTCTGTCTAGCCGGAATGAAAACAGCTCATCTGAATCCAAGATTTGACCATTGTTCTGAGCCTGTTTTCTTACACCCTAGTAAGATTTGCAATTCATGTAGGCTACACTCTTAAAAAAACCTCTGGATGCAGTTGACACATGCTTTCCCAGTCCTCCATTCCACTTTGAAGAGGCCGGTCAAACACAACAGCTCATCAAACACAACAGCTATCTGGCCTCAACCCCTCAGGCTGATAAAGTGCACAGTTTAACACTTTGCATGAATCTCTATTTGAAAATTCCCTGGAGTTTTCACCCTTTCCTATCTGTTACACACCCAATGTTTGTTTGTTTTTTCCCCAATTTTTTTTTTTTTTGGTTTGATGACATGTCTTTTTTTCGTTTGTTGACATGGAAGAGTTATGTCTAACTGCAAAATTAATCGCTAATCAAACACTCCTGGGCTAGCTTTTTATGACCTTTCCATCAACAATACTAAAAGGTGAAGAAATGATTTGGTGTTGGTGTTTTGCTATTCAGATATGTTGCAAACTAACCAGAGGGACAAATATTTATGTAAAAAATACCGTCACTTTATCTCTCTTCATTCTAGCTGTTTGTAATTAAACCCCATTTATCAGTCTCCCTAGATAGCCATGTGAACATTATTGGATGTTTTCCAATGGCAGTTTTACTTTACAGCTCTAATAACGACAGTTGTATCAAACACACCATCAGAATTTAAATTTAATTATTTTTCACGGGTTTAGTGCAACTACAGTAAGGACTGCACTTTTAAGAGCCAGAAGGGAATTGTACAGGCATTAATCACATGTCGCTTACTCATTACACTTTACAAGGGGATTATGATTTATATTCAGTTTAAATATTTCATTTCAAATCTAAATTATAACGCTAAAACTTGCACTAATTATTATATTACGACCATATGATCTTAGTAAGCTGTAATTGCAATTGCATAACTCAAAAACCGACTTAAAAAAATTGCATTACAGAGCATCTATAAGTGCAGATTTTGAAACATGCTCCAATTTTTTATTATTTAGTCTTTTTTAACACATTTATTTTTCCCATGCTACAGTCCATTCCCTGCCTTCAAACTCAAAGCAGAATGTATTACTGACAGATCAAAAGCATGTAAGTGTCAAGCACTGCCTCGTCCCTGATGTTACATTAAAGCTGCTTGCTGGATGTACAAGATTGCATTAGCGATGTAGCTCCAGGTTTGTCACCCGTGTTTTCTTCAGCCCTCGTCACTCAGGAAAACATTGGTGAGATTAAAGCATGTTTTGCTTCTTAAAAGAAAAACAACAGAAAACGCTCTCTGTATAGCCGGTTTTACAACACGGTAGATGTCAGTCAGGAGACTGCCAAGGCCCTATTGTGTTTTGATTGTGAATACAACCATGTTGGCTGATGTTTTTGAATCCCAGCTTGCTTCAAAGACATGAGCCAAAATTCAGACAATTTCATTCAGAGAGCTCCACAAATGAGATTGGGGGTGGTGGCTTGGTCTGTCGGTTCGTGTGTTCAGAATAACTGTTCTCACCAGTTTGCTGATCTAAATCCAATTCATCAGCCCTTAATGGACTACACAAATTGTCTCTCCAGGATCTTAACTCAAAGAGTAGATCGACTCAGCAGAAACAGAGTGGCAACATATGGCGAACAGAATAAGCAGACAAGTGCTGCAGGGCTGATCATTAACATGGGACAAAATTAAGAGTCTTATCCTCTTGTCACTTAAAATGTGTGATTTCTTCTTTCTTTCACCAAGAGATGGTTCCTTTGCACATAACAACACTGAAGAAAAGTTCAATTCAAGATAATTGGGGGTAATAATTCCAACATCCAACTGGAACACTGTTGTTTTACTGTCACTATTTGCTTTCTAATATTTCAAATACATATTTTTTTTATGTCCATTTGGCAATCTCCCACTCCATTCTCCATCACTTGTGAACAGGACCTCATGACACAGGTAGTTCAAACCCTCCACATGAGGCAGGAGCTCCCCACCAACATGAAGAGGGCAAGCCACCTTTTTTGGCAGACAACTATGAACTCAGTCTTGGAGGAGCTATCTTCATCCCAACCACCTTAGAACTAGCAGTAGTTGTTGGCAAGACGACACCAGCAGAACTAAAGCACAGGCGTAGTCTGCTGGTTCTCATACCAGACCCTCCAGCCTTCAGTGTGAATAGAACCATTGACAGAGGGCAGCCCTACTGAAGTCCAACATGTACCGAAAACAGGTCAGATTTAATGTCAGCAATGCAGACAAGACTTCTGCTCCACTTGAACAGAGATCTGATGGCCCCTAGCAAAGAATCTGAGATTCCATACAACTGGGGCGCCCTCAAAAGACACCATGAGGGACATTATTATTTTAGACTAAAAGAGAAGGCCAACTCCCCTTTGTCCAATTTCATGCATTTCCCATTTTTTATGAATTTTCTCTCCTAATTTACATCAAATGTCTGGCTAAACCAATAGCTAAAATCAGATGTGGTAACCCGTTTTTAACCAGAGGAGAACACCAAACAGGTAGTCTTTAGGCAAAAGCAGGATTTCAACAGTGTGCCAAAAATAATGCCTGGGGTATTTAGACAGCATTAGAAATTTATCTAATAAGTTTAGCAACAAAAAAAGTTAATTTTGTTGTAAGTTGTATGTAAAATAAATGTTTTTTTCTAAGAAGAAGAACCTCTTCCTGTTTCATGTATTAGCAGCCTTGAATAACATAAATTTTGGATTCCTCTGTATTTAGCTGCAGCACTCAAAACAGCTCTGACAAGCTTCCCTTCAATACTGAACAAAAAATAAGCAAACGAGATCATGATGCATGTTTTGCTGAGGGAATGGTGTGTTCAAGGTCATGTGGATCTAAAGAAGCCTCTCTGAAGCCTGTCTAGTGATATATGCCATTCTCATGAACAGAATGTTCTTGGTTACCTGGAATAATTTTCAGTTAAAAAAGGATAATTTTTGTACAATCATCTCTAGAGCATACTAAGCAGTTCCTGGAACAGAACCAGTGATGTTTACCTTCTTTGAACCTTTTTGAATTCTCTCAATGCCAACTATATGTTAGCAGCATCATTCCCCATCATAAATTCCCTTGTCCTGGTGGGTTTTACAGTTGTGTCATATTATTGAAGGACAGGGTAAGGACGGTCCTTAAAACCTTTTAGATGCGTTGTAAGTCGACCCCGTCTGAGTGAAATGACAGAACACTTACATGTTCTGCTGTGTGCAGCTAATGCTGTTATACAGGTGTTATGCCATATGCCATGATCATACTTTTTGGACATTGGGAACCAGTGTCCATATTTCATCTTGACATGATGATGTGGAATCAGCTGTGGAATCTCTGCAGCAACCCCCGTTTCAGGCAAGGCCTCCACAGGCAAGTCACATGGAAGCCACCAGAGGTGTGAAAAACCACCCCCCTCTCCGTGAGGACAGAGAAAACCATAGAGCACACATAATTCTGCCTCTCCTGCTCCAGCCCCTCTTTTGCCTCCTCACTTTTTGGCTCCTACTCTCGTTGCCTTGTCTCCCTTGCCCAGGGAGATGGGTTCTGCTGTGGTGGAGATGCGGGCCCCAGGGGAACCAGATCTCCAGAACCATCAAGGATAAGTCAGAACCTTTCAAACCAAACTGCTGCAAACAGACCTTTTGCAACACATTTCTCTTGAGTTTCAGAACTTACAGACTCCAAACACCTCTGTATGTTGCAGGCCAAAGGCCCTCAAGGACTTGCATTTCACAACTATATTAAAGACAACAGATTAAAATTCACTCTGAGATGTTTTAACTTTGGGATGTCTGATGCTGGTTCTGTAACTAACCTACAAAACCTTAATGAGACAGCTCTTTTCGAACAGAGTTGTATAAAAACAGCTTCACTTTATTTCATAACAATTGAAGTCCATTTGCTATTAATGCTATCCAATTTAAGAGGGGGATTAATAAAAATGTGCTCCATATTTAAGACGTTTTTGTTTGTTGTGCATTTAGTAAAGATTTTCATCTTAACAAATATATATGCTACTGTGTTAGTCAATAGCATACAATTCCAATAACACACAGCAGGGTTTAAGGTTGCAAAAGGAGTAAATGTGAAGTGTTTAGGAAGTGGGGAAACTCTAGGCATGCAGGTGGAATAGTGGTTAGTGCGCATTACCCATGTATGAAGGCCATAGGCCTCGACTCTGCCGAACCGGGTTCGAATCCGACCTGTGGTTCTTTGCCGCATGTCCCTCCTCCTCTCTCATACCCTCTTTCCTGTCTGCCTACTGTCAAAAAATAGAGCCACTAGTGCCGTCATAAAAACTAAAAACAAGAGCTGAGAATACTTTTGCAAGAAACAGTATGTGTGGTCTCATGGTTGTTTTGCTGTTACACAAGCCTCTAACTAATTAGAAATCACTTCTTTATAGGTGTGTTGATATGTTTTAGAGCCATGCTTACCAACATGTAGTTTCAACTGGAAGAGGAGTCCTCTTCTTGAAATCCATTTGTTTGCTCTGTTTTCTACATTTCAACTCGATCACAAAGCTCACAAGGTTCAAGAGCAGGAACAACTGCAACTTTGGTAAATTGCTAGTCATTTTCTCAGGAGAGGCAACACTTACTGGGAACCCTGTCAATTCCATTAGGAGTATGATCCCATTTGTGAAAGGAGTGTGTTTATGTTGGATGATACACACTATCAAATAGCTCTTTTTTCAGAGGAATCCTCAGTTCTCCTAGAAAGTGCATGATGTAAACTGTAAACCAGAACATAGGCTACAAAATGTAAATCTGAAACACAGGGTGTATGTCCTTTATTGCGAAGGCCTGGTTTTAGATTTACAGCTGGGTTTGTTTATGACTCCATCCAGTCACTACTCCTTCCTTGTAATTGATTGCCTCAGTACAATCTATGTAAAAGTGTTACACAGGTAGTAGATTGGCTTAAAATTAAAAGACTGGGAAAGAAGTTATTCAGAAGTTGCCAGTTCAATCCCAACAATATGGAAACCTTAGTCAAACTCTCTTTAAATAAGAAAACTTTAAAATGGGAAAAACTAAGGGTTTTCAAAAAATATATATATATATATACTGATTATGAGATTTGTTTAAGGTCAATCTGCCATTGTAATAACTCCAAATTTGTAAATGAGACAATGACTTCCCTATAGTGGTTGCCATCTGTAGGGATTAACTGGCTTCATAGCATGTAAATATAAAAGAGTTAAAATGTATCATAAAGAAAAAAATGCTAAAACATTGAACAAAACTTGCCAGGGTGAGGCAAAAAAAAAGAAAGTCAAAGAAACATTCTAAAAGTTACAATTATAACTCTTTGATAAAATTCAACTGTCCACAATGCTGTATTTTTCTCTTAGCCTCCTTCAAGTTGAAGATTCCAGGTTCATTTTTCAGGCTCCATTGTAGATTAATGTACACCCAGAGGCTGTTTAGAAATAGGCTTACCTTTACAACTTTGTGACAAAGCTGTTTTTGCTAAAGAAATAAACCCAAGGCTGAGAAAAGGAAACTGTCTGGATTAGGAACCTTAGGGTCTACTTTTTGCTTTTTGTAAACAACGTGGGTATGTCAGAATCTTTAAGACATGATCTCCAGGTCCATCAGGGGGCATCAGGTGGGAAGCACCTTGGACAGTATTGCTAGGGAGAGCTTTGTCTTAGTTTCCCCTTATTGCAGTGTTACCCCTTCAACTGGATGTCAAATAACAGAGTGGAGCCTGTACAGAGATTAGATCAATTGCTAATCACCTGGTTAAGCAATTGGAGGGGTCACAAACCTTTTAAACCTCTTAACATCCACCTCATTTTGGGTAATCCTTGCCTATTTTGCATACCCTAATGAAAAAGCACATAACTTAAGACCTGTAAGCCCAAATTAGATGTGCAATACATTATTATAAAATTGGGTGATTAGAACACAGACCCTCCTGCATCAGTTCAAACATGACTCAAGGTTGATGTTTTTTTATTCTCGAAATGATAGGTCTTTTTTGAACAGCAGTAATAAAGACTTTCTTGAGAAAAAGCAGGTTTCATTGTATTATAGGTGTTCTACATCATGTCAACCACAAATGCAGAAAAATTAATACCTCTAGCCATATCAGTTCCAGAGCTGTGGGATTTGGAACTTTTGGCCTCAGCTTGGAGGTGCGCACAATGGCTCCACCTGCTGGTAAAAAGTTTACCGGTGGAATTTTATGCATTCTGGATTATTACCCCCAATTAAGGTCCACTGGGTCGCCGGCGACCCAGTGAACCCTAACCCGGGTTTTAAGAGAGATACTTCATGGTCACTGAGTTATAGGAAAAGCTACCAATACTTACCTGGGAGCTTAAGGAGACAGCGTTCATTTAAACATATTTTCATCGTAATTTCAAATTTTGCTTTAGATATTATAATCTCTATAAATTTTCTATATAATTAATATGATGAAATACTTCATAAATGATTAAAACAGCAGAGCTATAGAATAGAATAGAATTTCACACTTAGCCTCCTGATGAGTTGTTTATACAAGATGCTGAGAGCATCCAATGTGGTCCTGGAGGGCCCCTTGGTGACTGCGGACACCGCATTGGTGACCCCTGAGCCAACGGGATGAAAAAAAAAAAAACAGGCAGGGATTTTACTTTCTGGACCTGAATTCTCATATAAGCTGAAAGCATATTTATGTTTCGATTGATGGATGGATGGATGGATGGATGGATGAGCAGATGGATGAGCAGATGGATTTCATCTAGAGTAACCCTGCTGTTAGCTTACACACACAAGCAATGCAGATTGAACTTTTATTTTTATGCGATTTAGTAAGCATAATCATAGCATTGGATTGCCCAGGTTTTTTTTTATTGACTTATGACAATTAGTCATGGACCAGTGAGTTCAGTGAGCGATGGAGTCAAAAGCTCCTTTTCTCACCTCACTATTTCTCAACAGATTCATGCAGCTCTGCCGTCCTTGCTTTATACACCGCTTGGGAGAAACAGTCTTCTTTCCATCCATTGGCATTGGCTCACCCTCTCTTACACCTTCACTTGCCCCATCCTAACACACAGGAACAAGACTTCATGACTTTTTAAATATCTACAACATCTTGGGACTCCTTGACTGAGTTAGAGTTATTTTTGTGTGATCAATGTTTTCAAGGCTCAACATGCCACTTTAATTAGGATATCATCTCTCCCCTCCAGGATTTACTTGGGGAAGTGTACCTTCTTCTTTTCACTTATCTGCTTTCACCTTTTGTCTTGCGCTTTTCCCTTCATACTGTATCACCCTTTCCCTGAAGTGTTAGGGTGTTTTGCCATGAGAGATCTCTACCCAGCAAAAAGTGCAGAAAAACTCTATGGTGTTGGAAAAAAAAATGTTTGACAGAAACATCATGATGCAAAGAGGAAGGCAAGGCCAGGGCAAAGCAAATGGAAGAGGTGAGTGCAGTCTCAACTGAAATATACACCGCTGTCAAATCAAGATATGGACTTGATATATGTATTTGCATGTATTTTCAGTCTGCTGTGTGGTGAAGAGACTGTGACACCTGCAAACAGAGGCATATGGTACTGGATCCTAAAGGCAAGACTGTGAATTTTTAGTTTATGCTCACACAATGCTGCTTCGCACCGTACTTAGGGGTGCGAGGCTGTAAAAAATGCTAAAAAAACAACAATTATTCAGAAGCCCAACAGAATGTTTTTTGTTTGGTTTCTTTTTTTTTACTAAATTTGGATTTTGAAGACCTAGTGTGGAGAACTCTAGCTAAAACAATTTGAGACGGCATGCTCCTTTTTCCTCTGTTTTCTCTATTTTTTGGGATCAGAGTATAAAGTTGCTTATCAAAAGCTCTCTCTGTGCTCTAGAATTGGCTAGATCTGAAGCAATCATGAGATCAGAGGCACTAAAATGGCAGGTGTGAACCGGCTTTGCAAATATCACTGCCCATTCCCCCATGTAAAAAGCTCCCATGCTGAAACCAGTAAGAGAAAACAGAAGGAGAAAAGGACATTGAGAAATCGCTTTAGAGATGGAGCTTTTTTTTTGGTGAATACATGCAACCCAGATTTGAAAAGTATTCCTTGTCTATTCCAAAAGCTCTCCTGTGGCAACAAACAAAGGTTTGAAGGAAAAGATAAGATGAACGAACGGCTGAATAAGAAACAAAAGGTAACCTGTGTGGCCTGACCCAATACCTCACAGACCCCCTTGAACCAATTTAAACATCTTTTTTTTTCTTCTGACTCTTCCCTTTGAGACATGAGACCTGAAAAAGAAAGTCATTCTTTTATCTGCCCTAAATGCCATTTTGACATCCAAAGATTTTAGCTCAGTAGACTTTGGACTGCATAGGTAAGGTGAGAATTGCCAAGAGCAGAGTACATGTATTTAATACAACCCCGTTGAAATGTCTCCCCATTTCCTATCCCCTCTTAGGAAGTATGACTCTGCTGAATTAAAGGGGTGTAAATCACACCCATCGTGGCGATTCGATTCAGTATCGATTTCCTCAGCCAACAATTCGATTATTTTAAATACTCAAGAATAAACCACGATATGATTCGATTGTTGTTGTTTTTTTAACACCTTACAGGCTAGACAATGTTTCAAATTTGAAATAAATCAATGAAAGCTGTAATATTGTTATGTATTTTTTGAGAAACAACAGCAAATAACAGAAGTAGAAAAGTTGTACTCCACCTATTCCTATTAAAACCTCATTCACTGAAAAATAGAAATACCCCTGCCTTATAGATTCTGAAAGGCCTTGCATCAAAAAATACTGCACAAAATCAGTGCAATGAGTGCAATTCAAAACCTCGGCTCCAGACATCCCCGCCCCCTCCACAGACCCTCCGCTGCACCTCTCCAAAATTATAGCCGACTGCAGACAGTGCCACAGACAGGAGGCCGGCTTGTTTTGTTTTTATGACCGAAATTGCGGAAAACATCTCGTGAAGTTTGACCAGCTAGAAGAGCGAGGTGCGCGAGAAGGCTGGGACCCTTTTTCCACCTAGATCTGCGCTCTTTTCGGCCCATGTCCCTCCATCGTCGGACTAAACTCGACCCACAGTGTGTAGCACAGACCACGCTTCAATATTGGGCATAAATCAAAAATGTGTGTCAAGCTTACTGCAACACACTGCTGTAAAAGTATAACCAGGAAGCGAGGTAGGAGGGCAAAATAGGTTTAGCACCACCGCAGCACGGGAGGGAGAATTACGCCAGGAGCAAATGGATAAAAATACACCGGAGGGAAAAAAAAAGCATGAATCGATACTCTTGCGGACGTATCAATGCATCGGATCGTCGGCTGTTCTATGCATCGATACAAAACGATTATCATTTACACCCCTACTGAATTATCTCCCCATATTCAGTTAACCACAAATCTGTTAAAAACCGTCAAGGACTGTATGATCTGTTATTTCTTCAATTTCAGTTAGCTTTTTAAGAGTTACACTTTCTTACTAAATTAACACTGGCATAAGCCGCAATGGCATCTTTGAGAATTTAGTTATTCTAGGCAAATTTAAGTCTGACTTGGTCTTAGACCCTCTGTATCAACTTCCTCGACCATCTAATCTGGATTTGTAGTAAATGAAAGGCAATTATCATCCAGCTTTTTTAAGAAACTATGATATCCTTGCTACCTATAACAATATTTTAGAGAATATGTTTGATGATTGGGATTGATAACAAAGCACATATCATATTCTTATCCCCAGCTGGCAACGCTTACACTCCTAAAACTCATCAGCCCATACATCTGGACTACATCAACAGAACAATGAGAGAATTACAAAATCCCCATAGTAGAAAAAAAGCTTGCTCTCCACTCGTTTTTGTTTTTTTTAATAGCAGCATACAGTATCAGCAAAATTACTGCAGCTTGGAGTTAACACTGCAGCAGCCTTGCTAGAGTGTGTCAAGCCCAGAGGGGTTTAAAGCTTTGATCTAAAGCACAATACCCGCTGTGTGAGAGAGGGAGGGAGAGTGTGTGCACACACATGCACGCACACAAATGAGCACTCATTCTACGAACGAGAAAACACACCGACTCTCTCCCTTGCACGTAAAATCCCCTTTGATATAGTTCCAAGCTTTTAGGGATGATTAGGAGAGGGGACTGAGCTAAGGTCTAGAGTGATAGGAGGAAGTAGAAGCCTGCTGCTCTTTAGTTAGAGGAAACCAATACTCTGTCTGTAGATAGAGCGGTAATTATGCTCAAGGGTTGAGGTTAGGGAGGAGTGGAAGCCTACGAGAGAGAGGGAGATAGAGAGAGAGAGAAAGACTTGGCTGGAGGGTTGATGTCTGATTTCTCACTGCGTCACCTCCAGCACACTGCAATTAAAATTTCTCCAGAGGGTCTGTGTTTATTTCCGTGCATATGTTTGTGAGTGGCTGAGGTGAGCACACGGATATATATGCTGCGATGAAAGGTGTAGATTTCATATTGCGCTGCATAAATGTATCTGAAGATAATCCTATGCAGTCTGAACAACTTGTGTTTGGTTGTGCGTGTGTGTGCGGGTGGGTGGGGGTGCTTCGCCTGTTAGCTGAATCCACTCCAACACTTGTTGGTGGTCTAAGAGCTATGAAATATTGATGTCCTCTTCTTCTTAATGATTCATAAATAGTATGGTGATACTTAGACTCTGCTTCTTCTCTTGGCTTGGTTAAGGAGAAAAATGAGCAAGGAAGAGCCGTCATGCATTTCAGTTCGCCGCCTGCAAAGAGCTGAGGGATCACAGTGTCAGTAAACAGTATTCATAAACACATGCTCTCCAAGGGAAAGTGTCTCTAGCCTTGGTATCTAGAATTGGGCTGAGTGAGAGCATCTTCTAACTGCCTATACTGGCACAACGCATATTATCAGCTTAAGTAAACAGAAATCCAGGGTTTGCTTTGTTTGCTGTGATAAACACTCAATTATAGGGAAAAAGTCGGTGAAAGTTTTCTCTCTCTTTCTTATTTTCTCTACTGCTAGATAAGGAAGGGAAAGCCTGGTTCTAATACATGCTCATCTTAAACAAACTGATTCGCATTATGTTTGTTTTATTTATTTATCACCCGGCATCGATCTGTGTCGCCGAATCACCACCTGGGACTAAATGAAAAAGAAAATGAGCTCCTCACTCTAACTCTTTATCTCTCTCTCTTCTCAACCCCACAATCCCTCACCTTCCCTTATTTTCATTCAATAGCACTTAAAGAGATGGCGACATTAATATTAACATAAAGAATAAATTCACAGTGGGGGAAAACTGGCTTATTTTCACACTGACAGACACCCTGACTCACAGGAGAGCTAATACTGACTCATCAGCTGGACCAGTTGGATGTCTATTTACAATAATAGGTGAGGTAATAAACCACAGAGCTCTACTTATTTGCCTCTTAGAGTAATTCATTGGACTGACTGGCTTTAACGTGAAAACATGTCTTCTCACTGCGTGAGCTTCAACTCATGCCTACGATAAGCGTCAAGATAATCCCCTTTATTCTAGACACGACCGTAATGAGGCCAAGGCTTTAGCTGGAGGTGAGTTTTGAGTTAGAGAGGTGTAGGAATTGAGCAAACACAGATTTATCGTAATAAAACTGTTTGACTTAACCTGTGTAATTAGATGGTTGGAATATGGAAATTTTAATTGTTTTTTTATGCAAAAGTATCATTACCTGTAAAAGCTTGTTAGCTTTTATTTTTACTGTAAAAAGTAAAACCAGTGTATCACTAGGGTGAGGGTGGTGTTGGAAACTAACTTAAAAACAACTTGGAGTTTTGAAGCAGAGGGACAAATATACATTCTATTTTGAAAAACACCATGACTTGAAAAATGTCTCAAAATAAGGAATACCCTTCTTGGAACATCCTGTGCAACCGACTCAATTCGCTTAATTAGTCCCACAATGCAAATAAATTTAAATTTAATTCCAGCTTTTTTTTAAAATGCTTAGTTTTTAGAGAACATTAGCAAACAAGCAGCAAAGAGCATTTTGGAGACAAAGTTATGTAAATGTTTAAAGCATTATTAGGTTTTAAAAACTATATTTTAATCCACTCAAAGAATAAAATGCAACTCTATTAAGGCATGGCTGTAGATCGAGGAAAGTAAGTGGCCCGAGGTTACTTTAGAAGCTTTAGAAGGGTTTGTTAACAGGATATATTTAAGCTGTGCACACACAGGGTTGCAAAAAAGCACCGCAAAAAAGCAAACAAAAAAAAAGAGCTATTGTAAGAAAATCTTGTTTACCCCAGTTTATGTAAATTACAAAGAAGAATGTGCCACGCATTGATGAGGAGAGAATTCTTTTTGGCCTTTACACAAAATGGTATAGGTGGAAATAAAACTGCACCTAACTAATAACAATTATGGTATGGAAAAGCTATTATTTAACAAGGGGAGGCAAGCTATTTAGAGCTGATTAAAAATGGATGAAGGTAAATTCATGACAATGCTTTAAGAAACACCAGATTCTTAGCTGTTCATGATTTGAGCACAAGAGATGAGATTGAGATTCCAACATAAATCCAAGTGAGAACCTGTTGTAAGACTGATGATTACAAAAGCTTCTATTCAATCTGACCCAACTCTGAGACATTATAGGTATAGTGGAGGATTTTTGAAAAGACCTGCCATCTCCACTTTAAAAATAAAATGCACATGCACAATCCTGTACCTGCTCCTGAGAGGGAATGCCTAATAAACGCGTGCACTATTCCTCCTCGTGCACGCTCTGTTTAAAAGTTTCTGTTTGCATTGCTCCTATAAGCTTACTTTCCAAAAGAAGATTTGCAACTTTTCCACTATGTCAGACTCACCACTGGTAAGTGAAAATGGGGACGAGCACGTATCAACAGAATGATTGACAATTAGGAGGACCAATCATTTTGATGATCCACCCGGAAAAACAACTTCCTCTACTATACCTTTAAGTAAGAAAAATAGGCATCGACTCGATAGTTTAGGTGTAAAAAAACCCCACTAGACATATCCTAAAAAAGCAGGCACTCTAATACTGTAAAAAAAAACTCACCTGTGTAAGTTCAATGACGTCCACCTATATATACTTAAGAATTTTTCAGGAATGGTAAAACTGCAATTCCCATTCGCGTTCAGCCATTGAATTTAGAAAATGCTGACTTACAGATCATCCGTCATTTATGTTTTGCTCTGTGGGGTAACAAGAACATCTATATCTTCCAGTTCACATTTGTAGAGAATTTATAGAAATAGAAGAACTGGATGCTCAGCAGCAAGATTTAGTGAGCATTTTTCTGTGTGACAAGTCAAAGTGGTTCCTTTATCATCCCTCCAAACTCAACTGACTCCAGCAAAGGTCATTTCCTCCGAGCTCATATTGAAATGACCGGCTGTAGATAACTTGTGACAGGAGCCTCTTCTTCCTTACTGCCCCAAGCCTTGCCTAACAATGATTAATGATGATTGATCTAATTTATTACAGGAGTAACAACTTCCAGGACTTAATAAATCTTGACGGGGGGTTGTGAATACAAACACATATAGCCGAACGGTGGCCATAAATTGCTGAGAAAAACGAGGAGAAGTAGAAAAAGCAAGCATAAGCACATACTGTACTGTAAGGATACCAGATTATCTGAGATGTCGATGTCTAGATTGATACCTATCATAAGATTTCATCTGCAGCTAAAGCCATGTTGGACGGAAAAGGAAATATCGACACGGTTTGGATTTTTCACCCGAGGTGTTACAGTATTTTAACCCTTTGCTCAAGTAAAACAAGTAAAGAAGATGGACAGTGATGGAAGCATGATATAATCTAACTTTTGGCTTCAATTACTTTGCCTAAACAATAACAAGATAAAGAAAGAAACAGCTTTGGATGTCTTTTATCCTGGATCCTTAGAATTCTTTTATCCTTAGAATTCAGATAGTTTTTTTGTTCTATTCACAGTATTCACCACGCTTAGTGGTGAATGAGATGATGTGACTGCAAAAACGATCTAGAAATAAGTAAAAATGTGTTAAGTTACTGTATTTATCCTTAATTTGAGCAGGTAAATAAGATTATTTGTCAATGATACACTTGTTGTCTGGGAATATAGCTGAATAACTCTGTTGTCACAATATCAACTACTGCAATCGTAACGGACCACTTGGATCCTGCATTTGTAAGATATATTTTACGTCTCATACATACTAATTATGCACAACAATAATATTTTTGACCTGGTGGTGGGCATTTTATATAGTATATAGAACATGGGAGCCTTGAAAAGGTTTTAAAAAACGAATACATTTAATTTGCTTTACCTGAAACTGTGTGTTTCTTCAGCTAAGCCTCAGACATTTTGGCAACAAACAGAAATTACTCGAAAAAAACACAAAATCATCCTTGTTTCCATCCCAAGATCTAACTGCTCTTTAAAACATGTTGAAAGAAGTGAATTGGACAGGGTTTAAGAGAGGACCCAAGAATGAGGACTGTCTAGACAGATTGCATAGAGAGGAATGATCAAGAACCTTCTCTATGTAAATATTTAATAAATGTAAATATTACTTGAACTTCATTTCCTTTTATAACTGAGTCAACAATTTAAAGACATATTTCTAAGTTTATTCACACAGACTGTTGTTTTAAGGCCTTTTTTATTTTGGAGATCTTTTCACTTAAAGTTAATGAAAAGACAAAAATTAAGATATTAATATTACTTTCTACACAAATCTGTGTTTTTAATTATAGTAAAATGGAAAAAACAAGAAAGAAATTGTATATACGGTAACCTTTTTACCAATAGTTGCTCCTTCAACTGAGCGACATTACTCTCAAATTGTCTGTGTGTTGGTTTGTTCTCGGTGGAACCACATTTGCTGTGAGCCTCAGGCCCCGAAAAATCTTGACTCTGCCGCTGTCACTCTTGTGCACTGTAGGACTCTGTGGATGATGAGTGTGTGACTGTGATGAGGCACCACTACTGTCCTTGTTCCCTTATTCCCTCGGTCATTGTGCACACAAGCTACTTACATGAGTCAGGTGTATGTTTATTCATGTGCTTAATTCTTAGACAGGTCACATATTTTATTTGTCTGGGTAGATGGGGAGGGTTGGACTCTCTGCTCTCTGGCTTGCTTCTGAGTACTATCTACAAAATTTGACAACAGCGCATTGTCTGTTTGTTCAAACACCTCAGGGTGTTCAGGCACAAAAAGCTGCATAATCACTGCGTAGCCTCCCATCCTCAGCCATGCCAGTGTGTCATAGAAGATGCACATCTAAGCATTACAAGTAGTATTTTGTTTTAAAAATGTGTATCTGTTATCTAGTTTACATTTTGCCTTGCTGTTATTAAAAACTTTAGCATATTTCATTGGGAGGTTTCTGTAAAACAAAAAATCTTGTTTTGTTGTTGAATCTAATGGTATATATTCAAACTAGAAAAGTCCTTTGGTCCACCTGTTTAGTCAAGCCATAAAAATAAATTTGCAATGTTGTATTTATTTAGTTCGATTAGCTTTTGCATTATAATGGTTTGCAACTTAACTATAGTTTCTAAGAAAGCCAGTCGTGTGATGGCTGTTGTTCTCATTCTATAGTAATGACTAAGGCAAGACGCCACAAATCCGGAAATAAAGAAAAACAGCTTAGAAGTCCTGCATGCAGCACCTGCTTTTGGAACATTCCCAATGTTATTATATACAAATATTTTATTATATATTATAAACTTTTAAATAATTGTGAATTTCAAAGGTAGCTCATTCAGTGTAGGTTGTCCATTTGTTTCTTTTTCTAATTTTGGTAGATGCATCGTTTAAGCCATAAGAGAAACACAGTATTGCAGCAAAATTGCTAAGTAACCGACCACTGATCAGATATAAATTCATAACTTTGTTTACTGCTATGGCAGCTTATTAAGTCCAAAGGGATGCATAGTAGTTTGGTTGGATCCATATTTAGAGCAAAAGAGTTGGTATGGTTCATTCAAGGGTTTGCTTGAGTGTACTTTCACCTGCATGAAAGGTCCAGACCAATAGAGAAAGCAAAATCTGGTCTTTTTAAAACAGAACTGAACTGGTTTGTGTGAAAACACCCTTATGAAAGAAACATCAAAATGAAGGCCAGGCATATAACCTATATGGTTTATAAGCTAAAAAAAGTTATCAGTCAGAAAAGCAGATACAAGGCCCCTGATAACTCTGGAGAAGCTTTTGAAACTGCTCATGTTGACAAAAATATAAACTGCAAGTAGAAAGCCACATATGAAATAGACCCATAACTACAATTTATTGCCATAATGGTGGCAGAATAATGCTGTGGGATTTTTTTGTTTTTTTTTTTAGCAGGCATTATTGTTTATTAGAATAGCTCTTTTAAATTCAAGACCTAAATGCAGCTGAAAAGGTAGAATTAAAAATACATTTTTGCAGACTTAATGTTCAGTCTGAATTAGCCTAAGCTAATTTTTTTTTCCATATGCAAGGCTGGTAGAAATAGGGGCTGAATACAAATGCAAGCTACACATTTCAGTTATCTATTTTCCTTCCACTTGATCTACTAATTCTTTTATCTGTTGCACAAAATCAGAGTATATTTTTATGGAAGTTTGTGGATTTATGTTGACAAAATGTGGAAAGTTCTTTGAGAGCTTTAGATGTAATTGATGCCTTCGATGAATGAGCGCCAATGTTGTTCAAACCTTTAGTCAGGGCTAAATGTTTAGAGGCAGGGATGCTGGCAGAGAAGGATGCTAAAGAGAGAAAAAGAGCAAAGAAGAGGTGTAACCTAATAGAGGTGGATAGTTTCCTGCCTGAGCGAGATTGCCCTCCATCTTACTTACGTCCCGTTTGCTCAATTTCCTCCATGTGTGGCAGAGCACCTGAGGTCTGGCTGTAGCCTCACAAAGCTCCACTAAAGTAATAGCCAATCGTCCTCTCCCTACTCCCAATCTGGGCATAGAAAAAAAGGCCTTGTGCTTTGTTTAAGATTTCCAGTGAGCAACCTCTGTTAGACACAAGACCATTATAAAAGCACACTGGCGTAACAGTTAAAAAGAAAAAATTGTCTTTGAGTTTGTTTCAACCAAACAGAATCATACAGCTGTTATGTAGCATGGCATCACTCACCTTCCATATCTTTTTTTTTAAAGTATCCTCTTATGATAACTTTGATGTCAGAAATCCTCCTCATCAGAGCATTATCCAAAGTGGGTGCAGTTTGTGGGAGCAGAAACAGCGCTGTGATAACAGCAACAGCAGAGCAGTAAGTTGCAGAGCTGTTACTGATGCTTTGATGTCTTTTCATATTATCCACCTACTCAACACCTTTGTCTTCCCTGTGTTTGTTGAAGAAGTCATATGCAATTATCAGGCACCTCTTGTTGTGGCGTCAACCAGTCTCTCATCTGCCAGATACCTAATTCTCCTTTCAACTTGGAGTCCTAATTGGCTCAAACCAAATTAAAACGTTGCTGCTGAAGACTTCTAATCTTGTAAAAGGGCTAAAAAAGGGGGCAGTTTCATATTTTTCAGTTTAAATTTTATTCAGAAGTTTTTATATAAAATTACTTTAATAAAGCAGTCATTTGTTATTAGCATAACCACTCTTTTGTTTCTACTCTGGTTCCTTGTCACTTGTTTATAAAAAGGAAAAATGTATAAAATGAGAGTAGCAACATTTTAATGGGATCAAGAAATACTTTTCTCTGAAGACCCTAAATTAAGTCTGTTTCACCTGAGGGGCCACCTAATTAGTAAATATATTCCACCTTGAAAGTTTGTTGGAAAACATTGATAAAATAAACAACATCATGAAGATACAGGAAGACAGCAGGCACTGTGACACGCCTTTGGATCAAATAAAGAAAAGTGTAAGAAAAGCATCTTAATATAGAAAATAAGACATTTTTTTAGAGTCTATTGTAATGTAAAAAAATTATTAAATACAACTGTGACCCAAAACAGGCATATGTATTTGTAAAAAATTGACAGTTGACTGGAATTGAAGCTGAAAGGAAACTCCTGATGATTCAATGAATTAATGTCAAGGTGGAAGGCAGGTTGTGCAAAAAAAAGCATTAATAAGTTTAATAAGCATTGCATTGCTGCTGGGTTGCAGGATTACTGTGACATCAGTTTGCAAAAACTTTCTGGAGTGACGAGAATAAACACTGCCATGAGCAGAGTCTAACTGACAAGTGTAGCTGGGCTGATCCGACTGACCACAGTCTGTTGTGATCTGAGGATCAAACATGAAAAACCTGAATTTGCTGAAGAACTTATGTCAGAGGGCCGAATATTTTACAGATGAAGCAGGACCTTGAGGGGAGATGGTACATCTGTCAGTTTAGTGCATCTATTATGAAAAGCTTGCCAAAAAAACCCCCGCTGTAACCAGACAGATCATGGTCTGCATGTAATAAGTCCTTTGCTGCAAAAGCCTCCTTATGTATTGTTAGTTTGAAATAAGTGGGATCAAAACAAGAGATTAGCTACAAACTCCAATTAATTTTATATTCATTTTAATCCTAATTCAAAACAAAAGAAACTTCACCAGAAATAAGTTCTACTGATCAGTTTTATAGTATTATACAAAGTGTTACACTGAAAAAAGATGTACTATAACACACTTTCAACTGTTTTTGAACAGCCCCTCAATTATGTGCTTTATTATTGAATTAAATTAATAAAAAACGCATTAGAAGCCTAAAACCTATATGCATAATGACGAATTGGAATTAAAGCATCACTACAGATTGAAATGAATTTCAAATCAAGTGGTGGTTTTCAATAAAATCATTGCCTCTACTGCTACTCCTCAGTGTAGCTCTGCTTCATGTGTGTTTTTTTTGCTAATTGTGCCTCTGTTACCGGCTCCAACACATACAGAGCTGCACCCTAAACTTGTGCTATTTGATGACATTTGATGTTCTTAAACTGATTCTGTTTCGTCTCTCTTCAATAATGACTGAAATATGTCTTTGGAACTGTCTTGTTGTACACTGTTGTCATGGATGTCATGAATGAGCTCAACAGTCACTAAATAGTTGTATGGAATATCTGATTTTTTCAGGAAGATTTCAACTAGATTGTTTTACACCTGCTTGTCTCATAACAGTGTTTTCAACAGTATTTTATCAGTGCTATTTTTACATAGATATATACAAACAAATAATAAGAAAGGAATGTCACAAGCACTTTAAGTCAGGGTTAGTTTATAGAAGTAGTGTAGAATGGCTGCAAAATTACCAACAAATTGAAAATTGTGTTTCTTTTAAGCGCTCCAAAAAATCTTTGGTTGAAGAAGTAAGCTATGTAGTGGGCAAAACAAGCCACATGGAAAATGATGTCATAATTGCAATAATCTTCTGCCTGTAATGATGAAATAGTACTGTAATGAGAAATTGCATGACAGGTTCAATAGATATTTACACCTTTGCAAGGCCTTCTATAGTTGACTTTAGTTTCATTGATTTATTAATTGAAAATAATAATAGCACCAGCCTGTGAGACAGTACGGATAGCACATTGGTCTTTTTTTACATAAAGATTTGCATTCTGTCCAATATCTGTTTTGGGATTGCTGCAGAAGAGACAGAGACAGATTCAGCACATAGCAACATCCCAAGGGCCTGATCTTTCTGGTCAAACAGGAAAGGAGCTGCAGGTGAATCGTTAGGAAATTCAAACCCTTAAAATCACGGCACAAATCAATGAGCAGAACTGCCTGTAAAGAACACCGGATAAAACAGCCTTCGACTTCCCGATTGCTGCACTATCAACATTTCAAGTTGATATGAAGAGAACAGTGGCACACTGGGAAATCCACTTTGGCCCTGTCCATCATGCAGGAAAGATATGAGCTGCCATGATAAAGAAGCAATAACGCTCACATACGATGCAAGCATGCAAACTACACGCACAAGTCCCGGTTCACATTCATGTCCATGTTTCCATATTCATATTGTGAACTCTAGGATCTTGTAAGCTGTAAATCCATTTGATACAAAACATCAGGGGAGGAATATAAGCACTATTGCGATACAGCTGCTTTTTTACTTCCCCAGCTTCTTCCCCTCCTTAATTCACATCGCTGCGAAGGAATCCAATCTTGATATGTACGGTAGCATATCAGCGAGCGCTTTTAATGTCTCCTGTTTCTCCACTTTAGAATGGTAAATCATTGCTAACCTCCTTAGGCTAACACCTACAGAAAAGGCTGAGAGGTACAGCAGACTTTTATCCTGAAAAGAATCCAGTTGAAAGAAAGAAGATCAGACAGGCTGGGTTTTTTCCTCTCTCCAAATAGGCGCCTTTTAAACTAATGCCTATAAATGATGGATTAAACAAGGAGGCTCTTGTTGTTACAGGGGTTTTGCGGGGAGACCCAAAAGGTCTGTGGGTGCAACGAGAATCAGATTCAGATAGTGTCTGACAGTTAGGAAGATGCAAGAGGGAGTAGGAGTTTGAGTCTCAACACAAGAAGCCATTCAACACACACTGTAAATAATGCAGGCATAGACACAAATCTCTCTCAACATTATCTAGGATGCCATATACGTCTCTTCTCTCCCGTTAATTGCAGCACCAAGATAAATCAACGCGACAAGTTTAAGCAGGGTAAACCTTTATCATACTTTAGATGTGATACTTTTAAAGTAAGGCTCCTGATTCAGTGCTGCCTCTGGGGAGCTAACTATACAAACCGAGCAGACAGAAAGAGTGAGCTAGACTGCATCAAATAGGGGGAATCACAGAGAAACAGATGGTGGTACGCTGCATGTTTACACTGCCAGTCTCAACTGGTGAGACCTAAAACACACTCACACTGGTGGACTCCCAAATCACTCCCATTAGAGTGAGTCAGACAAGAGAGTTGGCCAGCGTCTAGAGAACATCAAGAACACTTGTTTTGCCATCAATGTAACGTCTAGCTGAAGAAATGATCTTCTTTTACTGCCATTGCTCAGACTTAGTGAAGAGAACTTGTTTTCATGTTAAGTTTTCCTGTTGAAGAGGGAGACTTTACGTTACTGTCTGCATGCTAAAAGATTTGTTACATTTTGGATTAACTGTCAGTTGCCGTGCCACCAATCGACTTTAAAGGAAATGTCTGGTCAACAGGGAATAATCAATGAATCACTATTTATACCTAAAACTTATATGTTCCTGGTGATTTAATGAATTTACCGTAGTGTTAATCATAAAAACAAAAAATAAAAGTAATATTTTTTGTTGCAATCACTGAGTCTGGGAACAACCATTTTTGCTCAAATAAAGTAATACCTCACTCCTGACATATTCCGGCAGTGACGTCACGGTGAGGTAAGCTGAGCGCCATTCTACAAGCAAAATCAATGGGAAGCATTATACACGCCTGCAATTAACAACAGTTATTTAAGATTTTGAGAGGACTTAGCCAATTAAATGTGCTAGAGCTATAGTTAAAGTGACAATGCCCACGTACGTGGCAGTTGGTTGTTGCAATACATTGGGTAATAGTGATTAAAAAAAATTATTTCACCTTTCCGATTCATGATCCACCACAGGTTTGTCGTTAGATTGCCAACTTGAAGAGGGAGGATTTGCCATCGAACTTCCGGACAGAGAAAAAAACATGTAATATGTAGCCATCATTTCGAAGAAGAATGTTTTCAAGATGACTTGATAATAGTGCGTTGTAAAAAAACACCATATGCAGCACTGGGACATGCTCAACAGCCGATACCAGTGGCATAGGTGGCAGTAGTGTTCTTTGACAACCATTGATGCCTCAAGTAAAGCACATTCAAATGAAAATGACTCTTCAAGTCACCAGCTTTCCTTTAGCTACTGAAGATAGCTGTTACAGCAGCATTGTGTTCCTGTCCCCTTATTTCATTGAGAAGTAGCTTTTTTCAACCTTTGCATTTCTCTTGCCACTTAATATAATAGGTCATATTTGAGGAGTGTAAAATTAATAGTTGATTAATTACTGACTTTGTGCTTTTTCTTGCTTTTCATGATGTTGTTTGTTCATAGATCTTCTCTTACTAACCACTGAGAGTTTACATCATACTTTCAAAGAACAATTATATTTTTACTGAGATTTATTTACACAATGTTAGCCTCTGTCTAAATTTTTGTACACTGAATTTTATTTAGGTCTATTTTTCAATTTTCTTTAAATGTCACTTACTTTATCTAACCTTACAGTAAATTAAGATAACCCTCAGCTGACATGCTAGATTGCAAAGGTGATGCTGTATTTTCAAACACATTCAAACTAAAAGCACTTTGAAACTGAAGTTTGTATTTTAATGCCATGCATTGAGTACCACACAACCAATGTTTAGATTAATTCTTACTATGGCAATGTGATATTGCAGAGTATTCGCTGATTTGGGCTTATAATTCCCAAGTCAAAAAGAAATGCTATAAAATAATGTGACTAAAAAGAAGTACTTGCTTCGCTGATTTATTTTTTTAAGCCTTCCATTTTCCAGTTTCCCTATCACAACAGTATACAGTACTTAGTTTGTTGTTTCAACATAGCAAAATAGTTTTGAAAATAAGTTGGTTTTCATGTTCCTGCAAGGTACTATATATTATATGAATTTCCCCTATTAATACACACCCTATGTAGAATTCAGAGTTTTTGTGTAACCAGCCTTGTCCTAAAGCCTGAGAAGCTTGTTCTCATTCAGAAGGTGACACCGTCTCTTTCTGCACCTCTAAGCTCCTTAAATGTGCCCGTTGCTTTTGCTTGACAAGTATCTTAGCGATAAGCAAAGTCAAATAATGATTCATCCACATGTAATTACGGCAGATTGTAATCAAATTATAGTCGCCATGTTTAAATCTTGTCCTTTGTGTTTTCTTGTTTAATCCATGCAAACTTTACATAGCTGTCTCCCTGTTCCCAATCTTCACAGAGCAAATGCCTTAACAAAATGATACATGCAGTGAACATGAAGTAATGATATTTCACAAAGGCTTTTTTCACCCTTAAGAACAAGCTATCATGTCACTTGGAGAATCATATCTGCAACGACATGAGACCACTGCGCTTTAATGTTACAGTTAAGTCAGAATAGCATCATACTAAAAAAATCCTAATCTGAAATGCAGAAATTGCATCTGAATATGCAGACAGGAGGAATTGGATTTCATTATACTGAGATGTTTTTGACTGGAGGCATGGATGTGGAAGCATGGTATGTTTTTAAGCTGGTAAAGCAAATTATTATAATTAAAAACTGTAGCAGGAAAACAAAACATCAAAAAGAAGGAAAAGCTTTTAGATAGAAAGGCAGGACTCAAAACATTACTTTTAGAATTGGAAAGACTGAATCTAATTTTATGCTTTACATGCGTTAGTCTGGTTGGTTCTGGCCTCCAACATTAATTACCCCCTGTGTGGCTTCTGATCCTTTACAAATTCTTCTTTTAAACTCTTAGGTTATTACCTTTTACTCTAAATATGCTTGCTAAAGAAAGTAACGGCATCTCATTATTCATAAGAAAATGTACCAACCCAGACTAGTGTTGATCTTAATTTTAATCATAGTATCAGTTAAAAAAAATCCTCTGACTTAGAAAAATATAAATCCTGTTGCTTTTAAAAAGGGCACATGAGGCTGAGAGAGCACGTTGCATCTTTTGGGTTTTTGAAATAATAATATCCATTAGTAGTATAGCCTTGAAGGTGTAATTAGGCAGCTACCTGGCAAATTCCCTCTGATGCCAAAGTTTTAAAAGCTCACTAGGCTTGAAAGAAAAGGAGCCAAAGAGTAAGAAATCATTTAATTCTTTATATAATCTACTGTCTGTACACGGTATAAAGAAAATCTTTTTTTAAGCACCAAATACCACCTCTAAGCCATTCTCCACAGAGAGTAAACAATGGCAGAATTCAGCCCCTCAGTTTTTCCCTCCAGCCTCTGTGTGTTGTGTTGTGTTGAATATTGTCAGTACGCTTTAAACAATATGTGAGAGAAATATGTCCAACAAAGCATTTAGCATCACCTGCTTCTAAAAAAGTATGACTTCTTTATGTAACAATTAACTGAAATGCATATGACAGCTTTAAAACAATTCAAAGGCCATGTCAAGACAGCATGGGAATAAATAGCATCTTTGACTTGGTAGCTGTTAAGCTAAAATGATGCTACTGGCTGTGAAGAGAACAGCATGTGTTCCCTTTGAATTCTCCTTCACACCTCTGGTGTCTAGTGTGGTTCTGAATTGTAATTTAATTTTAAATCATTTAACATGCTGCATTGGATGTGACTTAACACACCACAAAATTGTGTAGTAAAGCAAGACTCTGAGTTCCTTTAGGTCAAAGTGAGACCTAAATGAATCCATACAGAAAATGTTACAGTAGAATAACGCTTTTAGCTTAAAGGGTAACAGGTTTATGGCTTTACATAAAAAACCAAAAATTATTTAATCAAGATAAAATAAGGCTATATACACCACGCTTCCCTCCCATTTGATAGTCCTTTTCAAGCCTAAATACAACCTGCCCTCATCAATCTATTGTTACGGCCCGGCTCAAATGACTGCAGCAAAAACAGGGAGGACACAGCAACCACAAACCTTTTTAGAGGCATTTGTTAAAGTTTTATTCTCAGGGATAAGCTCAAGATATGCTTCCAGCAAGTGCTCCCTCCGCCTGGTATTCTCTCAGCTTGGTTCGACCAATTCTGGACTTCTGGACCCGACTGAACCCAGGACTCAGTTGGGGTCCTAGCCACGGCTGGTCCCTTGGATCACCTCTGGTCCTCTCTAGTCTCTCTGGAGCCACTGGTGCCCTGAGCCTCAAACACACATGCACTTCATTGACACCTGGTACCATGGTGACACAAGTCCTCATGGGTGGAACGGCACTCCTTAACTACCATTGAGGTGGTCACATAATCAGAAGCTCCTCCCACAATCAAGGACATGCATTAACAAACAATTACCGGCCACTTGCTTCACAGCAGGGACGTCACACTATCAATCATGTTCTTTATATGTTAACTGTAGAGACTAAGAATACCATTTCAATCTCTAGTATCAACATTTAGGACTTTTAATGATGCATTTTTCAACTTTGCAGCGACATCTAAATACTCTCACAGCTTTAGCTTCTGCTCTGTTTACACGGTTTTATTGTAAATAAACTCAGAACAGATTAATTCAGTAACTGCAAAGTTTCATGGCGTTTTCACGGCAAACGTGAAAGCACCATGAAACTTGAAGCGTAAAGAAGCTATGAAGCTCAAAGCATAAAGTAAATAAAGCCAAGCTGCTTTCTAGTTTGATACTAAAGAACAGAACAGGTAACCAACTGGAGTGCAGCGCATCCAGAGCATCAAACCAACTTGACCACAGTTTGATCCAGGTCCAAATTTCAGAGTTTAAGCGTTTTTGACCCATAAAAAGACAAAAATAACAAAAAATATGCCCCCACAACACAGTTGCTTTTGAGTTATTTTCAACCAGTGTGTGTGGTCTTGTTTTACCTAAAATGTGGAGGAAGTATTTTGTAAAATATCCTACATGCTGGGACTTAACGTTACATATGGGGACATGGTAAAGTTCTGTTCTTTGAGTTGGGTACAGGTTTAGGACTAAGGTGTTAATTGAGTCTAGGTTAGGGTTAAGGTTAGGTATATGTTGTTAATAGTTAGGGTTAGGGTCTGGGTTAAGACATATAAAATAAATAAAAGTCAATGAAATGTTCCCATATGTCATAAAAATAAAGCAGTGTGTTTTTTGTGGGTGTGTGTGAGAGAGTGTATAATGTAAATAATCTATATCTCTTTATGCATAACACATTTTGTTCTCATTATACTGTAAGACATGTCATATTTAGTTTTGTCATACTTAGTATGGCATTTGAGTCAATAAGCAGATCTGCTTCTGACAGACATGATTAGGTGTTTTGATGAGTTATAGTTATTTTTTCTGCTGCTAGAAAGCTACATATTTTGCATCCTGTTTGCTATTAGGCAATGCCGTATAAAAAAAACATGCATTAATTGAGCTTATCTGTGTTAATCCTAATTACCCATGCACTCACTGGATGTTATGTGCTATTGTCATTAAACATCATTAACACCCAGCCCAGGAAAAAGAAAAGCTTAGATAGAACTTAATAATCAGTTATTGTCACTTCAATTTGCCGCATCTACACATGGAAATCTGCAGATAGTTTATATTCCAGACTGTTTACCATCATTCCTAAACTTAATATGCAGTTGCTGTTTTACTATACTAGGATTTGATTAATTGATTGATTGATTGACTCCAAATGAAAAGTGTTTTACATATCATAACAACATGATTACAACCTAAGACCACTGTTAACTCACAGTTCTAGCTTCACGATTTGAATAAAAATTGGATAAGTCAGACATTTTAGTGAGAACAACCTTTTCAATTTGTCTTACGTGGTTCTGCTGAAAAACATGTGCACAGTCTGGCAGGAAAAACACTGACATTAATTAAACTTTTTTTGGTTCCTCAAGGGTCCATTTTTGGGTCCCTCCTATTCAAAATCTATCTCCAGCAGTCCATGGGTGAGAAGCGGGGTACACCCTGCCCTGGACAGGTCACCAGTCCGTTGCATGGCAACACAGAGACATACAACCATACACAAACACACTCACACCTAAGGACAATTTAGAGATGCCAATTAACCTAACAGTCATGTATTGGACTGTGGAAGGAAGCCAGCGTACCTGGAAACATCCCATGCATGCACCGGGAGAACATGCAAACTCCATGCATAAAGACACCAGACTGGTAATCAAATCAAAGCAACAGTGCTACAACCGCCCCATTGTGCCGCCTTGTTTGGATTACTGTATATTGCTGTTATTTATAATAACTGCAATGTATATAGTAAATAAATTACTGTTTTTTACTTTTGATTTTGCCTGGACCTCTAAAGATAAACATTGTTTGAAAGAAAAAGAAAAAGCCACGGCAAGTCAGTTAATCTAGCACTACATCTGTAAGTTAATATTCCAAAGAGTGAACAGGTGTAAATGTGTTTTATTTTGTTATTACACCTGGCTCCTATTAACATACTACTCTATAAAAAAACTAAAATGATGCATAAGAAACATTTTCTTGTTAGTTTTCTGAAAAGAACTCCACAAGTATAAGTTTAATGTTTGTTTGTACAAATATTTGTGTGAGCAAACACAGTTTAGAATATGTTAACTTAACAGTTGTTGAGCACGAATGTTATCCTATCAGTCTAAGCATGCAGGGCCTAACTTCCACATAGGCATTTTGAATCATGTATTGTCAAATATGTTGGACCACATTCATATAACACAGAGAGAAAGTGAAGCAAGAAAGTGTCCCTTTATTTAATAATAAAGTGTGTCATAGGACTTAGAAAATACATTGCCACCCGATGCAGCGCCCATATTCTGTGCACAAGGGTTATGGGTTGCCATGGAGACAGATATCTGGACTACACTAGTCATGATTTATCAAACACCCTCAGGTGTCTAGCCTAGATGCTTTAGACTCTCAAAAACTTCTGCACAAAGGGCTATTAGTCATGATTGTTCTGGGAGTTTGTTACTCACTTACAGTTCACTAAAGTTCATAAAAACAAGTTTCCACTGTTCTAGAAGGAAACCATATGTTCAAGTAAGGAATCTGACTAAAAACTTTTAGGTGGAAGCAGCAGACACACTTGCCGAGATTCCTGGAGTTTTAGTTGGTTCATAGGCTATAACCCAGTTGAACAGGAATCATTACAACATCATGAACTTGGACCTGGAGAAATGAAGCAGTCTGCTCGGAGTGGAGCAGAGAAAGGTCAGGGGCCAAATAGTGACTGGGGAATGGGTCAGTGATTACAGTAAAAGGCCTGGTCTCTCATTGATTTCCAAGCTCAAGCCAGGGCTGCAGACTGATTGGAGCATTTGTGGACATTGTGAGACAAAATCAAGCTGATACTAGGTAACAGGAAGAGACAGGGGCCAAGGAGAGGCAGGTGGCTGCCCGCATAGCCGAGTCAGGGACAATGAAGTATTTCTAAATGAGAATTGGAAGGGCCATGTCAGAGAGAAACAAGCTGCACAAAATGTGTGAAGTAAACCTAAACAGAATATCCCCAGAGAGACACTATGCCCACAATCTACCTGTAAATAAAAAATCCAGTCCTCATACACTAAATATCCCAATTAATCACTAATGTATATTATAATAAATGAACCTTAAAGGCATAATCAGGATATTTAGAGTAGTAAACACTACTAGACAACTACAAAGTGGCAAATGGAATTTAAAAAAAGTTATTTTTTTAATTGATTATTAACACTTTCTTGATGTCTTTGCCAATTTATGGGCAGAACTAAAAAGATTTGTGAGTTGGACGGCCTATGTAAACATCTTATTTATGTGTCTATTTTTTTTCTTGTGTTAACTACCATAAACAGGAATGCTGAATTATTGAAAAAAAAAAAAAAAACTGGTGTGATTTTAAATACTTACCTATACATTCACAGTTGAATTGATCAGTGAGTGAGATGATTTTTTTTTTTTATAGCCCTAAATCATCCACAATACGGTTCAAGGAAAACTACAACAGATATACCCTTGTTAATTGCATGGTAGAGCATCGAATTAGAAAAATGTGTTAGTGTAAATCTATTATTGAACATCGTGATTACATCCATTGTGATTAACCCACATTTTGCTCAGTAGTTGCTTTATTTTCCATCATCAAGATGTTTATGCTTTTTTTCTTTAGCTTAACGTTGATCACTAAGATTTTCGGAAGAACTATTAAAGTCAATCTTTTCTTTTAAGTTAAGGCACCTGAAATATGTTAGTCTACTAAATATTGCATCACAGTATATACAGATAAAAAGGGAAGCAAACAGGGATGAAATTGCAACCTTTGGATGTGAAAAGGGGCTGGCTTAATATGTGGAACAGTCAGTAAATATGATGGTAAGAATGGATGAATAAAGAAGTACAGTATTAACTGTATTTATGTGTTTAAGTTTGTGTTTTTTCTATGGCTGTGAGGCTTGGGATCAGAGGGCTTGGGGAAAATGTTGCAATGTTTTCATACTTGAGTGGGAGGCTGTCACACTCTAATAGAAAAAAGCGGTTTTGCAACAATACATGAAACTAAAAGTATTTCTGAAGTCTTGGTTACCCCATTATCCTCTACCTCTGCAAGGGTACTGTAATGAAACAAAAGCATGACTAAAACACTAAACTTAACACTATATAAAACCTCACTTGGAGCCTTTTAAAAAATACTGTTTTAAAGGTGAGAAAAATCCACCTAAATGAGGTAATGTTTTATTTTTAAGTTGTATTATGTTCTTGAAGTTCACTCTGTATATAGTTGGTTATAACATGTAGTGTTGATGAAAGGGGCAAAGTCTCATTGTATGATTTTTCAAATATATAAACCACGAGCGGTAGTTGCATATTGTATATATATATATATATATATATATAAAAAAAGAATTCTGCCTCCTACTGGGATATTAGTCATTATTTTTCTGTCCTACAACTTTTTTTGTTGTATAATTTGTTAAGGAATTAAGTTCTTCTGTGAGTTAAAAAAACACCACAAGACCAAAGCTACAATGTTCAAAAATACAATGACATGCAAAAGCAATTGAGCAAAAGATTGCGGAGCTCCCAGCGGAGTTATAATGAACAACGGTCCAAGATCTGCAAAAAGAATGCAAAAATACAAAAAAGATTCTAAGAGGGAAAAGAATCAAATAGTTCTCTGTATACAGCATGAAGCTTGGTGTTCACTCAAGTGGGGGCTAAAGCTGCGGGGCATTCAGCTGTTGCTGCAAAGTTGATTGTTGCCTGAGTAAACATGCTTATTAATACTGATACTAGAGACAACAATGTTATGTTATCTTTTGATTCTAAGTGCAAAAAACTTGATAAATAGACAGACGGATGGACGATTGAACAGGCAGACAGAAAGACAGACAGACAGAGAGATCGATCAGATTGCGGTGAAATAACATTTTTATGTTTAATTTACTTTCATTTTAGTTACTTACTTTTATTTTTTCATTGAATTATTTATTTCCTTTATTCTTTCTCCCTTTTCCCTAACTTTAGTAGAAACATTATTTTTTTTTTTCCTTGATGGTCTGCCAGGAGGCTTTTGGGAGGATTCAACAGAACTTGAAATTACTGTAGATCAGGTTTGTATTTGACCACATAGATCTGTCATTTTACCACAAGGCATTGCACACCTGTTGTAAATTTTCTTATTTTCTCATGATCAAATGGTTTTTGGTCTTTTTTTGTACAGGCATATAACATGTTTAAGCCCCGTTGAGATTTAAATCTCTTTACATTTTTTCTACACTGCCTTCTAACTCCACAAAGCGAAAATAGCTGTAAATCTTTTTGCCTATCATTGTTGATTTTCCTTTTTTTATCGGCCTACTAATGTTTAGTGTTTATCTTGCTGCTTACCACTTTGGTTGCCTAATTGGAATGTAAAGAGCTCTCTAAATAAATGTTCATTTATTTGATTAAAAAAGGAAATCTCTTAATTCATATACAGTTTTACTCACACGATGTGAACCAACTCATTAAGCTGTCCACCCACGTTAAAGGCAGGCCTTACTTCTCTATACTGCTATTTTCCTTTCTGAACCCTCTTCAGCTTATTCTCCATGCAGCCCTTACCCCCACTGAGCTAATCAGAGGTGGAGGCTCTCAAAAAGTGTTTACTGTAATCTGTCTAAACACACTATTTCAGCATACATCCACACCTACAAATAATTATTAGTTTCACCTGCTGCATTTTTTTTATTTAAGTAAGACACTCACAAACCTACATTTTGGGTTCATTTTATCTGTTATAAGTTGGTAACCTGGGACTGAAGTTCAGATCTGATTAGGCTTCACTGAACCACTTCCACAAGAAGACAAAATGCCTTATTGTCCCGTTGAGGCCGTAGGACTAAACAAATTGAACTCACTGACATGTTCAAGAAAACTTAAGAAGATCTAAGCTTTGTGGCATTATCTTGCATAAGTAGCCTCCAGAATATGTTTTTACTGAGGTCAGAAATTGATGGGAATTGTCAGCCACTGAACTTCTTGTGGAACATAAATCATGTTGATAATTAGGGCCTACAGTGTTCTAAAAATGAATCCACTGAATCATGACAACACCATCACTAGCCTGATCCGTCAATAGAAGGATGTATTCATGAGGTTATTTTCTTTGAATGAAATTGTGACCAGATGATCTGAACGTCATGTCCAAACGAGTCTTGAACATTGAGCCTGCAAATATCAGCATCATTTACCTCCTATTAAAGCTAATTAGACCATTATTTTCTTACTTCTAACAACAACTAGCCTTTTTTTTTTTTACACAAACTGCTCACTTGATATTTTTTCTTTTTAGGGTTTTTCTCTCTAAACCTGATAGATGGTTGTGTGAAGATCCCAGTTCAATGGCAGCTTTTGAACTACCAAGACCAGCCCCTTTGGCATCAGTGAGCATGCTATGTTCAAAGTTACTGAAAGGCTTTTATTCTTAAGTTTCAATTGGTGGTTGAATTTTTCGGGAGTCATTATTATTTTCACCATTTCTATATTCATATAGTTTTTGCCATTTAAGCACTTAGACCCTGTTTGTGTACATAATCAAGTTAACAGATGTACCTAAGTTGCCTCTGAGATTTTCTTTTTTAAGATTATGAATGCGTTATTCTAAATTGAACAACTTGTCTTTGAAAGTCTTAGTCAAACCTATAAAGAGTTGTGCACATTAGCAGCATTAAAAATACATCCATATTATTTTTTATAAATAAATGCATTAAAGCAGCATTTAGTAACATTCTTACCTTGAAGCTGCATATATTCTTCTAAGTCCCTAAAATGGTATTCTAAAGCCTCTTTCCCACTGAAAATAATGTGCTAACCCGGGTTTCTTCAAACATGGGTTGACCCGCTAACAATCGCCATTTCGCTCCCTTCCCATTGGCAAAAAAAGCCATGTTTAACCCCTCGCTGGCAAGCTTCATTGCCTTTGTGCTCCCCGCAGCTGTGTGTTTGGTAACTGTGTGTTTGTTTTTTTCTTTTTTATGGCTTAATGAGAGAAGTGGGATTTACGTTGCCCTGAAAGGCTTTCAAAACTGAGTTTGAAGGGTGACAAAGCCATTCTCAAGCACATATCAAATATCAATTTATTTTTGGTTATGTTCATGGTGGAGAATCCTGCTTCACAGCAGTAGGTTGAAACAAACAACTCAAAATGTGCAGGGTCATCTTTTTGCACGCCATTTCACTTTTCTGTCACCAGTTCACTGCAGTTCTTCCAGCAGCCAACACTTTCTCAGCTCTCTTTTTTTCATTGTCTTCTCCCTCTTTCCCACCGCCCAGCTTGCCACAGGTTTATCTGCTGTATCTAAAAGTAGCTAGCAGCAGCAACCCAGGCTGACTGAAAAAGGCCACTGTATAGTAATATACAATTATATATGTACAATACTCCCACTTCTTCAGACATTTGTTGGGCCATAAACCATGAGAAAAATTTGGTTATGTTCACTGGAGTCAAGGGTAAAGTTCCACACTATAGTGCTGCTGGCCTATCAAAGCTTCTGCAAATCTTCCCCAAAGTGACTCTACAAGACACCTACTACACTACACAATACTATAAATTTTAGTTTTTAGTTGCCTCTCCTTGTTGTATTTAAACTATTATCTGAAACATTATTTGTTATCTGTAGTCAAGCTTTTTTAAACTTTCCTTTACAATGCCACCATAATATGCTTATTTCTTCAACATGTAAAGCACTTTGTACTGTCGTGAAGCTGGAGTCTGCTATTCTATTAAACTTGCCTCCCAATGCCTTGCCAACAACTCTTAAAAATATAAATTACTGTGCCTGTCTGTGGCACTGCTTAAAAATCATCTACCAGTCTTTTATCACGATTCTCTCAGAAAGCAGCATACGATAAGGCTGAGCAAGAGACACCCCAGTACGAAGGCTCGTGGGGGCTCTAAATATAGAAGCCATTTTCCATATTTCTTTTCATCAACACCAAGACCGTTGCCAGCATATCATTTTCTCATCACCCGAATTGGCATAAAGTTACACCATTTGTGTTGTTCAGCTGTTTGCCACAGGCATCCTGTTCACTTGAAGGGACGACTCCACATAGCAAAGTGTATGTTCCTGCAGCTTTGTTTGACTCCATGCATTGTAGTGTAAACTAAAATAGGAAAGTGGGAAAGAAAAGACGAAAAGAAGTTGGGAGTTAGTTTTTAATTTGGTGATGAATATTTATGAACTGAACAGTACAGTGGTATAGATGAAAAGTCTAAGTGAAAAAATCTTGAAACTGAAATAAAATGGTAATAATGCATCTGACTGGAAGAAAAACTTTTTTTGTTGGTGGGGGTAGAGAACAAAATAACAAATGACTCAACTTGAACAGCTATTTTTCGCAAAGACTGTTGATTCTCATTCTTCCTACCAAGAGGATTTTTAAGCAATAAATAGTTCTATTTTTTTTTTCTGTTTAATAAATGAATAAAGCTATCCTGAAACCTGCCCTAGGTTGTGTATACAGGTAAGAGTCGAGCAGTAAATATCCATATAGAAAAAGTTTTGCTATTAAAACAGTGAAGCAAAGAGTCTACAGTTTTGTGTTCACACATTGCAGGCTGTGTTACAGTGAAAAAAAAAATTAGATTTAGATCTTTCTAATGGACTGAGCTTAATGCCTCAAAGCAATTTCATTGTTAATTATTATTAAATCTTTACCAAATTAATCCAGCTAGAAAAGCTGCCTAATAGGATCTGTTTTTAATGGCCCAATGTTTTTTTGGTTTTTTTTCTTGTCTTGACAAATTTGGCATTTACGGAAATGCCAAATTTGCTGTGCAGCCTATATGTTAATATTATATTTAATTGTGCTTTAAAGGTTACATTGTAAGCACAAGGCTTAGTATTTTGTCCTAATGATATGATGCTGTTTAGTATGAGCTTTAGTTTAATAATGTGCTATTATACAATGACAGAAACAGAAAATGTGAGTACTTCCCCTTTACTGTCATTAAAGAGAAACAAATGACCATCCAGTGACAAGGAAATTGTAATTTTTTCACAATAACAAAATATACAAAAGACCTGAGAATGATTTTTTTCTGGAGTTTATTAATTAAGTTGTATCTTTTGGGGAGTAAACACCATTTAAAAGATAGTTAGTATCCTTCACAACTCTAGGTGCTCAAGCTGTAGGAGCACATCTACTTTGTTTTCTGAGCTGTCTACATTTAAAGTTTCTAGTGTTGCCAACTAGTACATTGCTCAATGGTAGCTGCAGTTCTTACCACATTACTGTTTCACTTTCTAGAAAACTAGACACACTTCATGTCTGGCCTTCACCTTAAGGATGCTTGCTTCCAAGCAACCAGAACAACCGGCCTGATCCTAAGGTGTTGCTAATTCTGATGCAGCCAGTCATACACGTGAAGAAGTAGAATAGAATGTATTATGTGTGGGAGATTGAAATAATCATTTGTTGCAAATTATCAAGCTGTTGTCAAGCTTACAGCTGCAGTTCCATTTGAAAGTGTAATCTTATTTAAGTTTTTTGTGTGGAAAAGTTATGCTGTTTTTTAAAACTCTCTAAAGAATCGTGCTCATCTTTTTTTAAATCAATTTAAATCAAACTTATTTATATAGCACCTAGAAATAACAACACATTAAGATAAAGAGATCAAATTTCTGAAATTTCAAAACGGGTCTTGAGTTTGGCTTTACATTTAGGCAGGCCAGTGATGGAGCATAGCTCTTAGAGAAAACCTTACCGTGATATTGGACAAGCCTCAGAAAAAGGCCGATCCCAGCGTTGCTAGATGACCTACCCCACCTGGAGCGAGGGACCTCAAGCAGATGTTGACTAGCAGACTGTAAAGGTCTCCTGGGCTGGTAATTTTTTTTAAAGTTCAGAGCTAGATAGGATGGTGCCTGGTTCAGTCAGTGCTTTAAAAAACAAAAAACAGCATTTTAAACTTTATCCTGAGAGCAATAAAAGGACAGGAGTGATATGTTCACATTTACGTGAGTTGTTTAAGAAGCAGGCGGTAGAGTTTTGTACAATCTTCAAACAGGATTGGTACTGTAGACTGATTGATCCCAATATATAGAGCATTACAGTAAGAAAGTCTAGAGCTAACAGCTAATAGAGCTGTTACTTTAAACAAAGCTTTAAAAAACATTTTCACAAAAGAGTCAAATCAGTTTCTCAAATTTTAAGCAGCAATTAATTTTCCGCTGAGAATCTTTACCACTGATTGTGTCACGGTCTTGGTTCTGGTATGTTTTCTTTTGAGTATTCAGTTTTACTTTGCTACATGTTTTCTAGTTTTATTGGTTTTATTCGTATTTTGTTGTGTTTTCTGGTTATATTTCAGTTCTTAGGTTTTTATTTGTTGCCCTCTTGTGTTGGTCTCCTTTTCCCTGGCTCCTTCTAGACTCCGCTCTTCACACCTGCTCCCAATCAGCTCGTTAGTCCTCTCTTTGTTTCAGTCTTCCATTAATACTCTCCTTCTGCAGTTCCTCAGTACTGGTTCCTCGTCTAACTCTGTCTTACTTTGACTTACCTCGTCGTGATTTTTTCCCCCTGATTTATTCATGGTTCTGGTTTAACTTTTTTCATGTTGGATTTTTTTGGATTCTTGCCTCAGTTGTTTGTGAACCACTCATTAAATCTACAAAAAACTCACCTCTGCCTCCCTGCCTCTGCATTTGGGTCTTCAAACCTCAACCAAACCCTGACAGATTTAAGTGAGAGTGAGACAAACTTAGACTGGGAAATCATCCTTTAAGCAAGGCATCCTTGAGACATAAAAAAAAAAACTTACTTAGTGAAAAAAAAAAAGAATTATTGTTAATGATCCTTTAAGCAGCCATCAAAAATAATTTAAACTGAGTGAAGAATTGCAGATAGATTTGCAGTTCAACTGCATACAGATGAAAATGTTTTTATATAGTTTTTGCTAAATTGCCCCATAATTTAGAATTATTAAACAATCAAAAATGTTCTCTAAAGAAGACCCATGTTGTTGTTTTTTTATGTATTTTAGTGTTTGCTTTCTATCCTTGTCAAACTTGTGCATACAAAGGAACTTTTAATTTAATATCCCAATGTGAAAATCATAGTACACAACATCTGTTTTTGAGCTGAAAGCAAAGGTTGTTGTAGGACAGTCTGCAAGTTATGTTAATGTTTTGAAACTCTTAAGCAGTATGACTGTTAAACTGTTTTGTTTAGCAGCTCATGTCTGCATATCCTTTGAGCTGTTCACCAAAAATTTCAAATAGCAAATTAGGTCTGGATATTAGGATATCAAATCAAACAAACTTCCACTTAAAGTAAATTTTAGATTCATGAAATAAGGGTGGTCACTTGTTTCTAAGCAGGTTTTAGGTGAGACTGCATTTTTTTTTTACATGATATATATGATCAAAGCCACCACACAGCTTGGGATACAGTAGCTGCTGCAGAGAGTTCCTAGTTCAAAACAGGGATCCAAAAAGTTATTTAATATGAACCTCAGACCTGCTTTTTATTTTTTTATTTTATACTTTTTTCCTATAAAAGTGTTTTTCAAGGTCTTTATTATTATTTTCTATTTGACTGACAAAATGTAGAAGTTTAGAATTTGTGCAAATCTTTTTTTTATAGTAATAACTTAATCATTAGCTATGTCTTTCTAATTCTAGTGAATTTGTTTTGGAACAGGGCCACATATTTTCACATTTCTGATTTTAAAATGTTTTATTTGTAGATATTCTTCTATATCTATGATTTTCATTTATTTTATTTTATTCTTTAAAATTTATCAGAGTCTGAATTAAAACACTGTACACTAGAAAAGACTCCAAGTTGATTTATGTAAAGAATAATCTGTTATAAAGTTAAAAATAAACTATTATTGTCTTGTGTGTGTGACAGGACGTTTGTTATTTTATCCAGTCTGAAATGTATGACTACAGAATATATTCAGAGGTATTCTTAACCAAGAGGAAGATTAAAATTTTATTCAGACTCAGTCTTGGGCTCTTTTGTCATTTTCCACTGCAGAATATCTTTTTTTGTCTAAACAAATGCCACAGCCTCAAAAGAAAAAATGTTGGATCACAACCTTTAAAGAGACCCCCCCCCCCAACTGCAAGTACATTTTTGACATTGGTAAGCTGCAACAAACATCCAGGCTCTCCGTGCAGCAAATTCCAGCACAACAAGAAACTGTTGTGTGCTTAAGTGGGAGGAAGAAAAACATGTCTCCCAGCATATTCTGTGAGGTGAATGACAAAATGATGCCCAGAGGAAATGCTGCAGTGGTGAGCAAAAATTACCCTTAAATTCAATCTGTGTTGTATTATCCTTGCCTCGGTGGCTCCGGGTTGCTTATCTGACGTGTAATTCACATTGAAAGATGTGCGTTTGAACATGTGTTTACCAAGTTATGGTTTTCTTGGTATCCCACTATATTAATAATTCTAGGTATTTCAGAAGGGACATCGGCTCTCTCCTCGCCTTAACTTCACTCTTAATTATCTCTGAGTTTTTATCAGACTTCTAAAAGCATTTATTCACCATGTGGCAACCTGACAGAGACAACAACAGGAATGATGCTCTCATTGTCGACACAGAAGACAATGGGAGGAGTAGGAGTGTATGTGCACACTTGGAATGTCAAGTCAGATTGTTTCTGCATTTCATCTTTCTGGCTCCTTATCTATTCAACTGTTTATCTGTACCTCAGCTGGGGCTCCTGTGGTGTGTTTCTCTGTATGTTTGTGTGCTTTGGATGCCAAAACAGGGAGGCAGGCAGCTAGCTGTGTCAGGGGCTGTAGGGGGAGTCTTCAAAACCTCCAGTCAGCGGGGGATTTTGTGTGAGATACAGATGTTAGAAATGTTTGCCTATTGTTATCACTGCTCTTTTTGCGCAGAGCAGAAAAGGCTCAAGTTCTGACTTGACAAGGGAAAAACAGAATGATAAATTGTCCCGTCAGCTTTCTCCTAACACCCCACTATCCAGCACCCCCACCTTACTCCCTCACAGCTGCCACACCCCGCTATAGATAGCACAGAATAATCAACAGATTACAAAGTTCTACAGAGACAGCTACACAGTGAGCAGAGGAGATTGCAAACCCAACCCTCTTGTCTCCCCTGATGCCACTCATGCAAACAGGCCATGAATTAAGGAAGCAAAAACAGGATAACAATCACATTTAATGCATACTTCAAAGGGTCTCATGACAGAGAATACCAATTATCAATTAGATATAAAGTTCCAGTCAGAGGTCTGCATATGCCAATCTTGGGCATTAAACTCATACGTTTGGGTATTAGAGAAAGCATAATTCTTATACAATTGCCATATAAGTGATACATAATATATATTATTTTAATAACTAATTGCTCAAACGAATAACTTTTAGACGAATAAGTATTGATTTATGGCCGTCTTTGTCTATTACACACAGAATCAAATTTGTAAATATGGTCTCAAATGTGTAAATATTAATCTCTCTAAATTTCTTGGAAAAGTCACCAATAAAAACATCCTTAAAAAAAAAAGAAGAATCGAAATTGAACTTTATTGATCTCACAATGGAGAAATTAATTCTCTCTATTTAACCCATCCCCTTGGGGAGCAGTGGGCTGCCACTGTGCGGCCCCTGGGGAGCAATGTAGGGTTGCTCAGAGACCCAGAGTGCAGGCTGTTGGGATCAAACTAGGTACTTGCAACCTTATCAGAGCACAAGCACACTGCTCTAACCACTTGGCCAACACTCCCCCAAATGTCACCATTAACACATTTTTGGCATGATTTTGTCTGGATACCTAACCACTCATTATGGTAGAGTGAATCTAAATTGATTTGCATTTAGAAATACTCCCAAAATTTTTTATAAGGCTGAAGTCAGGATTTGGGAAAGCCTTTTCAGAAACCTGATATCAGCCTACTTTATCAATCCACAAACCAGATTGATTTATGTTTTGGATCATGAACCTGTTGAAACAGTCAGTTGTGTAGATATGCATAGAAAAAGCCGTACCACTGCAAAAAAGGGTTTCCTAAAACAAAACAAAAAAGAGCAAGATAATTTCATTTAATAATATTTCGTGATTTAAGATTATAGTGTTAAAATAGACACCGGAAATACACAAATGAATTAAGCAAGACAAAATATTTCACATTTCTAAACCTTTTTTCCAATCCAGAGAAGAAAAAAGGCAACAAGACCTCCGTCTCTTTTTTTGTTTGTTTAGTTTTTTTGAGTAGCTGCAAATTTTAGTTAGGCTTAAGGGAAGTTAATTTTTCTGTTTCTCACATGTAAAGCTCTCAGTCCATAGAAATGTAGAACTTTGTCGTAGGCCTGAGTCTTGTTTTTTCCTGGTTGGTTCCTGAAAGGTTTCTTCAAACTTAGAGGGTTGCTTGGACCTAATTGTGAAATTTGGAACACAGTCTCCAAAATATAACATGTCATTGTTGAGTTTATGTAAACTTTTCGCTTGAACTTGATGCATATATTGGATAATGTATCTCTCAGAGGCAATGAGACATCAGGATGCTGCAAAGTGGGACACTCTGTGAAATAATCATCTATTGTGAGACTTCAGTTTATAATGATAATGATTGTTACAAAACCTGTGTCCCAGCCTAGCGCTATATACACGCTAATTAGCGAGTAGAACGAAGAAGTCAACTCTCAGATCTCCTCCACTGAATGCTGACGTTGGGCAGTTCATCTCCAGCACCAATTAAATCCAGCGTTTCATTTGGTCTACAGGAAAAAAAACTTGTTGTACTAGCCTCTAAAATGAGGTCCAGCTTGCCGATTAAAGCTTCAGGCTCATGTTTAGCACATATTTCGAACTGTCTGTGTTCTGTGCTGGCTGACTCGGCATGAACAAAGACTGGGGAAAAAAAAGGTTTTGAAGTATAAATAAAATAGTGCAGAAAGCATCTTGGCTAATTAAAGACTTGGCATATAACAAGAACAAAGTTAGGAGGTGGAGATATTTCCACACTAATTAATCTACAGAGATTATATGCATAGATCTGGCCAAAATTGCTGTTCTAATGAATCCATATGTTTTTATAAAAAAAATATTTACAGACAACCATCTTGTGGTATCGTTTTATCACAGCAGGTTATGTTTAGAGAATAAAGTATAACTTTGAGGCTTTCCTGAGAAGCTCACCTTCACACACACACACACACAGACCGATTCGCATTACAGTCCACCCACGCCAGCAGAACTCACAAACACATAACCGCCATCCAAACATCCACATCCCCAAAGGAAGTTAAAGATCTAAATTCCTCCACTCTGCGCAGCAGTAGCACTCTGCATGTGTAACATTAATTTCTCATGATGTCAGTCAGCTTTCATTAGCGTTAAACTTTAGCGTGCCCACGAGACGACAGTTCGGGACAGAAGTGGGAAGACACCGGAGGGCTGAGTGGGAAGAAGAAGTAGTGTCCCCCTTTGCTCTTGTTTGTGGTGTATTCCCACTGCCAGAAAAAAAAAAAAAAAAAGCATGCCATTTTTTTTAAACCTATACATTTATATATATATCTCATTTCCGGATGCCTTCCTGTGACCCGAATGGTCTTGCCTCCCTGTATGCTCTTTGCAATTACAGTACAGAATAGGATGTATTGGTGGAAGCCTACACAGCCTTGGTGTTTGAGGGGGATGAAATGCAGTGGGTGTGTGTCTAAGGTCACAGCGACATCTATTTTTTTATTACCTTTTTGATGATTATATATAGTGTTATATAAAGCAGCTTTGAAAGCCATGATACAGTGCATTGCAAAACTATTATCCAACCTGAACTCTTTCACATTCTGTCTTGTTCTACTCACAAACTGAAATATATTTTTATTTCTTTACATATTGAACCAAAAACACTATGGATAATTGTCCTTCTAAATGAATATTATTCCTAGTTTTCAATAATTGTATCAGCACATCTGAATCAATTACTTGAAAACCCCCCTATTACTGCATTAAAGTGTCAAGGCTGCTGTGGTATGCCTCTACCAGTTTGCACATCTAGAGATTTGTCCTATTACTTTTTCTTTAGTCTCACCACATTTTTTGAGGGGGTCTAGACTTTCAATGAGTCCATATAACACATGAAGATGCTGTGATTCTAACTGTTCACTTGCAGCTCTAGTTGTATGTTTAGAGTTGTTGTTATGATGTTATGTTATCTGAAACTCTACCTTAGACTATAGTCTTTTGGAGTCCCTAACAGACTTTGTTTGGGGAATGTTTTGTCTCTTTATTCCAACCATCCCTAAGGCCTAAGCAACTCCAGTGTCCCCGCTACAGTGTCCACATGGCATAATACAGACAACACTGTTTTACTGTTTTTAACCTTTTTATATCTGCCAGAAAATTTTATCTAATCTAACCAAAATAACTCTTGGTCGAAATGCTCTTTGTGTTTTTCTTTCCATAACATTTTTCGTATTGGCTCACTTTCATATCAGCCAGACTAATAGTTGAAGGGCATGAAAAATAGTTGTTCTCCAACCTAAACTATAGATCTCTGCACCTCCTCCAAACTTATCTTAGGCCAATATCTGCTTCTATGAATATTGCTCTCCCTGCCCAGCTTTTCACTGTAGGTTAGGAGTTTGGCCCCTTTCCATTTTCAGATGATGTATTGATATTTATAAGATCTACAAAGTTTGGAATTTTACATAGCTCTGCTCTAGCTAGTATGTTCTTTGGTCTTTCATGATGCTCCCTTACAAACATGTGGAACATTATAGCTTTTAGTTCATGAAAAATAGCTAACCATGAAACCTCTCCTTTCAATTATCTGATACTTTTTTTTTTTTTGTCTATCACAAAAAAATGGAAAAGACGCTTTGAAGTTTGTGACTGTGACATGAAAACATTATAACAAAAAAGTTCAGTCTGAATGCTTTTGTTGCTGTTCATGTTAGCTTTTTTTCAAGATGTACAATTTTCTCCGCTGCAATGGGGTTCTGGTTTTCAGTTCATCAGAGCTCTTTGAGCACAGTACAGCTTTTGTAGCTCAGAAACTCCCTGTGTTTGATGAAGCGTGCAGAACTGTCTACCATTGTGCTGTGAGATTTGCTCTTTTCTCATTCAGTCTTAATGGCTTTGTATTCACATGCAGGTCTTTGAGTTGGGAAAACACTTATACAGAATATGACACTGTACTGCTGATGGTTCCCACAGAAGAGGGAGGAAAAATCTTTAATAGTACAGTGATGTGGAAGTTAAGACGCTGTCTTCAGGGCTTAGCAGCTTCCCCTCTTCCCCTTCCTGCAGCCTCTTAGTGCACAGAGGCGTTTCCATTCATCATGCATCACCTTTCCATGATAGCATAGCCAGCTAGTTTTACATTATGTATTGTGAGCCAAGTGGTGGTCTAAAGGCTTATTGCCACAAAAGGAACAGTCAGCGCTTAAAAGGATTTTCTTTTTTCCCTTTCAGCCTGTCTTCTCTTTTTTTATTTTTTGCCTTGCTGCAATTTTGCAAGGTGGACAAGGCATTTAATCTGCCTAACACATGTTGGTGCCACACAGACTTTAACTCTACTAGTTTATTATTGCTTCATCTAATCCAATTGGCCATGGATAGACATGAGTTGAAATATGCCTCTGTGTTATCTTCTTGAGCTTAGTGCTCTCAACTTTAGTGGTTTTAACTTTTAGCTTAACGTTTATCCACCCATGTGATAATTTAACTTTATTAAGACCATTGGGCAATCCCTGAAATCAACGGCAGGGTAAATTCAATGGTCAAAATAGACTGAAGATGTAGTTCACTATGCCTCTAGAAAGAGGGCAAATAAGAGACCCAAGAAGCAACACAGATTGAGCAATTAAAGAACTCCTTAAGTGTAAGTATTCCTCCAGTGTGTGCTTTCCCATCGGAATCCATGCAGGCCTTCGACATGATCGATTAGTTATTCCACCGCTGGAGAAAATAAATAATTACTCAACTCAATAATTACAGCTGCCCAATGATAGAGCACACTCGACTGGTTGATAAAACACCACTGTCACAGTGCTGAATAAATGACACAAAACTTGAAGGACAAGTGGAGAACATCAGAGCTTCGTCCTGTTGTCTTCTTTCGTCCCTAGATTAAACTAGATTATTCATGATTACTAAGAAGAGGAACACAGATTTAAGGCAAACTTTAGTTTGTCACTTTCCACTTTGGGGTAAGAATTTCCCGTTTCTTTCCAAGGTCAAATGTTACAAGAACGCATCATCCAAACAGTAATTAGAGCTGATTGTTCAGCAGCATGCCAAATATACTCAAAGTCGTCAGTAGGCAATTATAGCTGTTAGATAACTGTGGGAAAATAGAAGTTATATCTGAATACCCTGCTCATCGTAACTGCTTTAAAGTGCATGAGGTGAGCACTTTGTCTCGCAAATTAACGGTCATCCCACTTGTATTTTAATACATTGCATAAAAAAACACTTATAACTGTTCAGGCCTGTGTGTCTATTGAATTAATGGAATCATCCACACCCACAAACTACACAGCTTCGAAAAATAAAAGATGAAATATTATATTTGGAATTTTCACCAGAGAGATACTGCTTCGGATCACTGTGTTGTGCAGATCATACATTTGGTTAAAATAAAACAGAAGTAAAAACAAAGATGTTTTTAAAGAAAAATATGAGTGTGCGGATTCTGTTGACTTTCTTAATCAGAACTAGAGGTTTTGACTATATATACTGCCCTATAAAATCATTTACTGAAATATTAAGCTTTAAGCTAGAAAAACAATGTTGAGAAAACAAATATTGAGAACAAGTATAGTATTTTCTGTACTTCAAAAATAAAAGTACTGCAACGTCATATGTATTTACCCTCCCCAAGTCAATACTTCATAGGATAATGTTGGATTGCTGACACATTATTTTTATACATACATTTTTTTCTGCTTTTTTGTTAAATCAAGAATGTATATATAACTGAATTGAACTGGATGGAGCAACCTTTCTCTGCAGTTTTACTTCAGGTCCATTGTGTACGTTTCTATAGGATTTGATTAGAAGGACTAACCTATCTGCCTATTCTTTGCAAAACAGCTCAAGCTTAACCAAATTATATAAAAATTATATTTGACCTTGAGTTATGAAGAGTCTTCCCAGAGCATCTTAACTACATTTAGAGGTGGGATATCTTAACACATGATCTAAACTATCCACTGTAGCTCTCATCTTTGTTTAGAGTTATTGTTATACTGTAAGGTGAACCTTAGCCACAATTTTTAAGTCTTGGAGCCTCTAACAGGTTTTCTTTCAGAAAGGTCCTCTATTAAGCTCCATCTATCTTCCTATCAACTCTAACCAGCTTTCCAGTCTCTGCTGGAGAAACACATCTGCCACATTATAATGGTGATCCTATCAGCGGCATAATTTACGATAGGGACTCTGTGTTCAGCCAGTGTTTTCCTCCACACATAAAATCTTTTATATAAGCTGATATGTTGATCTTGGCTGACCAAAGCACCTCTTTAAACGTTTGATGGGACCACTAAACAGCTTATCATCAAGAACTGCTTTCTACTTGTCATTCTTCCAAAAAGACCAGAACTGCATAATTAACTCTTTTCTTGGCTTACTGTAAATGGAAAGTGAGTTGTCTCTGCATCTCCAGTTACCATGGGGCATCGGAGTTCAGTTGATAGATTTTTATTTAGAGTCATCCTTTACTTATTTCAGATTTTACATATAAAATCCAAATAAAAACCATTGACGTTCAACCCTGCGATTTGAGAAAATGTGGAAAATACCAAGCAGACAGACAAGTTTTGCAAGCCATTGCATGAAGCAAGTTCTTTGCATGGTGCAATGAGCGCTGATAGAAGTGCTCAAGAAATGTATTCATCAATGCATCCCTTATAAACAGATAGTAGATGTATGTAGAAGTCCATTTTACTTTTTTTGGCTTCATTTTTGTTTTCCTTCATTTCATCTGACATGCATGTGCATTTATACATAATGCAGGTGCTTCCCACAGCCGTGCTTTTATTTATATACCTAATGTCTTTGGAGTCCTCCTAAAGTTGTCTCTACTTGAAGGAGGATCCATCAAGACGGTAGAGGAGAAAACAACAGAGGAGCAGAGGTCAATTGAGAGCGTGGTGCACATCAGAGGAAACAATGGCTGCTGAATTATTGAGTCCTTCCTGTCCCATCAGCTATTTGTCCCACACCTAATGGGTTTCCTTCTCTAAAAGGCAGCATGTAGGAAAAGAGAAGAGAGGGAATTTACTTTCCTGTTTCTAGATGTAGAGAAAACATACATGAAAACTGAGTTTTTTGCCTTAAGGCAGGAGGGTCCTGTCTAATCTAGTTAGAGAGATCTGTTCAGACTTTTACTTTTACCTTAGGTTATCACACTGCTTTAATGGATTCTTTTTGACAGCTTTCAATTATTCATTAACAGTCTAAAACAATGGAAATCCAGCAGTCAAAGACATACTTTAAATACTGACATCTTCTCAGACTGTGCTATACATTGAAATGGCTACATCGAAAGGTTTCTGCCTGAACTACAGTATAGAGGGATCAGTGTACTCTTCCATTAATTTACTCTTACCCCCCACAGCTTTTTTAGATTTAGCTCTCACCACACCTCATCGGTCAATGTGAGTTCAGCACAAGCTGACACTCACATCTTTTCACACATATCTGAAATGTTTCCAGTCAGAAAGGCAGCCGCTGGACATACAACTCTGTGTCTACACACATATGTTTTTAACAATTTTCCAGAGCTGCTGCGTGCTCCTGTGGGGTTTATAGGGTGGGACGGAGTCCTGCTGTGAGTTCAAAAAAACTCTGTCTGTCAAGCTGGCAGTCAGGACTCTGCAGGTGTCTCCTCAGCACAAAAGCGAGTCAAGGGCCAATAAACAGCAGCAGGAAAACCCAGGAGCCAAATCGATAGCCAGACCATGCATTTTCCCTGCACTCTGTTCAGAATCTTCTTAATCGCTTCAAGTTTGGCTGCTCGTCGCCCACGGCGATGCATTCACTCTCACCCTCATGCCTCAGCCACATGAAAGTGGCAAGCTGTGGGCAGCAAGCGTCTTCTCCTGAAATCATTACATCAGTCTGCATGCTTGCCCAGAACTTACAAAAGTTGTTTCGAAGAGAGCGTTTGGGCGTGATTGCTGTCAGATTGTTTCAATCAACACAGACAGGAAAAAACTAAACTTGTTCAGCTGTTTATTTCAGCTGCTGTAATATATCCTTTCCCAATGTAGCCCATGGAGGGGTATAGTGATGTATAGCCCATATGTAAGGTCTGAATTCAGCTTCAGGCTGCTTAGGAAAAAAAACAAAAAAAAAACGCTTTTTTATTGCCTGACATTTATATTTACTTCTTTGTTTAGCATAGAAGAAATACATTTGTTGGCTAATAAATGTTTGCACACATACACAAATCTCCAAGGTGCATAATATCCTCACCCCTTCACAGATAGAAATATAGTTTTAAAAAGAGATGGCAGAAGCCTACAGCTGGACTGGTACTTCCTAACCTAGCAGCTTAAATAGTCAGAAGTCAGTCTTAGCCTGAAGCTAAGTCAGAGCGGTACAGTCTGAATGTAAATACAGAATAAATGAATAATACATTGGCGTATGTTGCTAGATTATAAACATATTCATTATACATTGCTGTAGCCGGCCTGTGTCCCGCCTTTTCTCATGATAACTTTGATTGATTCCTGCTGATGGAATAGAAAATGCAGAAACTCTGTTTATAGGCATACAAGAGCAACTGCATGCCAAAAAACAACCCATGGAACAATTTTTTATGTATATTCAACAATAATTAAGAGAATTTTGACTTGCCTTAAAGTAAAGAATAATTTATCCAAACAATAGCCATTGCATTGTTTCAGTCTGTAAGAGTAATAGTCCATTTAAGCTAATAAATAGCAATGAATTAATTGAATAAATACTTGCTTTGCATACAGTCAAAACACTTTATGCTACACTAAGGTAGTGGACTATCTCAATTTAAAGTATAAATATTCTATAACATTTGCTTTGTGATGTAACATGCAACAACTGACAAAATTATTGTAATGTTGATTATTTTGCTAACCCTTTCCTTGGTCAAATGAGGAGTAATAAACATTTGGGGTTTGACCTGGCAAAGTGACTTATATTCTATGCACAAAAAAGGCATTTAAGTTATTGATGACTATCGTTAAGTTGTAAAAGTAAGAAGAACACATGAAATAGAAAACTAAACAGGGAATATTTGGGTTGATACGATGTATTGAAAATAAAAAAAATCCTCTTAAGCAAACTTTCATTCATAAAATATTACCTGCTGATTTTATGACCAGGGGCCTAGTGTTATGTGAGGTTAAGTAATAGCTTTATAGGGATGTTTCAGCAAATTGCAGTGACATTGATAATTAAAGCTACAGTGTGTAATTTTCAGCGACATCTAACGTCCAGACTGCAGACCACAGCAACATGAACATCTCCCCCCCAACCGCTTCTCCCCCCCAACAGTACGGCGAGTGTTACGGGACAAAATGTCTTCCACGACGTCCGCATCACCTACGTTCTCAAGTGATGAGGTTTGTTTACATAGATAATTTTACAGATAGTATATACTGCCATCTATTGTTCAGTACCGTCTCAGTTCATCTCTCTCAAATTGCCGTAGTTACTTTCGAGCGTAATGGGCGATCTCGCAATCGCTAGTTTGTTGGCTCTGCGCTGCCGTAGCGCAAAGATGTCTGCCTCCATGGCTGCGAGACCTGCTCCTATGTAATTATAAATAACGAATTCTAAGGCAACGCAAATATTAAGGTTAAGAGGCTGAGCTCGTAGATGATGATAAATAACATAGTTATGTATAATATATTACATTTCTGACTGTATACCACTGTAATTATTACACACTGTAGCTTTAACAGAGGTGAACAGTAATTTATAAATGACCTAGAAAAGCTGTACCAGGGTCAGGTTTGTTGTTTTTTTTTTAATTATAAATCAGAAAGAAATGATCTCAACAACCAAATATTCTTTTAATAAATATAAGTTTGTAAAGTAAACAATTGTTTTTTTCTTCTTCTCAAGACACCTTAAAGACTAAATTGAATGTGAACTTCTCCAAAGATTTTCCAACTTACTGATTTGCAAAATGATTTGTTTCAGATGTGTATTTTTGTCTACCTGTTTTATACTGCAATAAACACTCAGTTTTAGATCATCAGTTTGAATACACCACATGATTTGGCCTATTTACAAAATTCCTTTTACTCAAAGTTCTTTGGAAGCATAGGTCAGATTTAGTAATTCCATCAATAAAGTAACTTCTAATTTTATATTACTGTGAAGATCCATCCATCCATTTTCTGTCACGCCCTATCCCAACTGGGGTCCCGAGGGGTGCTGGTGCCTATCTCCAGCTGTCAACAGGTGAGAGGCGGGGTACACCCTGGACAGGTCAACAGTCTATCGCAGGGCAACACAGAGACAAACAGGACAAACATCCATTCACACACACACACACTAAGGAGAAGCCAATTAACCTAACAGTTATGTTTTTGGACAGTGGGAGAAACCCAGAGTACCCAGAGAGAATTCACGCATGCTCAGGGAGAACATGCAAACTCCATGCAGAAAGACACCGGAACCTTCTTGATGCAAGGCAACAATGCTACCCACTGCCTCACTTTGCAGCCTCCTATGAAGATTATTATTAAATATTTATCAATGAACATATGTAGAAACATCTTATTAAACAAAAGTGAACGGTGTCAGATATTACAACAGCTCCTTGACAATTACACTGGAAGGTTTTACTCCCAAGACAACGGAAACCGTCATAACAGATAATTATTTTAATTACTATCGCTTCTGTGACTCTCTAATATCATCTGTAAACATATTTCCTGCATAATTTAAGAGAAAAACTGAAAGAATTTGGTCCTAATACAATATAGAATACATATTCTAAATATTTTCCATACAGTATTAATGGGTGTGGAAGTGTTCAACAGATATGACTCAACTTCTGAGATGCCGCTTCTCAGAGCGAGGAGGGGGGAAAAAAAGACACTGCGACATCCCCTGTGTGGGATCTGTTTTACACATCATTTAACTGAGAAATTGTGTTTCTCTTTTAACACATCTCAGCAGCCATTAGAGAGAATTTGTACAGACTCGCAAAGTTTTGGAGCACCACCGCTACACGCAAGTGGCTAACCACCGTTATCACGTCTCGGGTCTGAACAATTACGAGCGACCATGTTCTTGTGAATATGTGTCACATTAAATTTGTCCTGACAGCAAGGGAGGAGGGAGGCGAAGACAGGAATGCTGTAGGGATTATTTGTTGAGCTCTGAAGCCCATTTCTTCAAGGCATTAGCTGCCTGGTGAAGCGCTGAGCAGCTGACAGGGAACCATGACACAGTGTGTTCGGCCATTTGAGTGTTACACGTACACATTATTATGAACTTTTTGGTGTGTAATAAGCACAACTTGACAACTTATAAAACAGACATGTAGATTGTTAACAATTTACAAAATAACAGCTCAGAAACTGTAATAACATTATTTGTATTTTTAATTGGTTTATTACCAAGATGTCTAAAATCTAAAGAGTTGGTTTAAATCAAAGAAAAGAAACCATTTGTTGCAACATTGTGATGTACACATCTGCATGATTAAGGTCAGTCTATTTAATGATACAAAAAGAAAACATAATGTAAGAGAATGTATTAAGGGAAAATATTATTCCTCCACCATACAGTAATTAAAACAGTCACATTCAAGTCAAACACATGGTCCAAATAACAAAGTACAAAATATTGATTTCTTAATACCCTCATTAGATACAAGAGTCCCACTCTCTGAGCATCTTCGTTTTTAGATCATCTGGTTATAGCTGTTGCTGAACTGGAAAGCTCCTTCAGTGACAGACTGCTGCACCCTAAATGCACCAGGGAGTCTTATCAAAGATCCTTCCTCCCAGCAGCTGTTAGACTTTATAACCACCACTGTTTCCAACAACCTCAATAAATTGTTACATCCATGCTGATTTTTGCAGTTTCTATCTTGGTCACTTAAATAACATGCTGCTGACATTCCATTACTGTAACAATGTCCACAGCTGTATATTGGTTATTTATTCAACAGGTGCACAGTTTTTATATTGTCAAAAACACTTTTCAGTACAGTATATAACTTTTTTTTTTTTTACTCTTCACTATTATGTTTTTATTCAATTTTCTAAGGTCCACATTGGTGTGACCATTTTTTCCATAATTTTTGTTGCTGTAACACCACAATTTCCCCACTCTATCTGCCTTAAGTGAAAAAAAAAAACAAAATTATCAAACAGATAAACTATTACAAGTTAAGTTGGGATGCCATTTTTACACTTATGCCCTACCCGAAGAAAATTATAATCCAGAAACTCTGGTCATGGTGAGGCCTACAAAACATTAGCCAATCCACTTTGCCTACTGTCAAAGGTGGATTGGCAACTTGTTAGTAAATCAAACATTTTGCGTATGCCACCATTACGCAGAAGCACAAAGAAATACTCCTATACTGGTTTGCTGCTGCTGCTTTTTTTTTAACCATTTGTTTGCTCTTTTTTGTAAACTGGAGCATCAATGGCCGAAAATAATCCTGACAAAACAGAAATATTTGTGGAAGCTATGGTATCGGCCAGAGGGATAGCATTAGCTATAAGGACAAAAGGAACAATAGTTTTTAAAAAAGCCTATCTGTCTGCAGTCACAATGTCTCTGCTTAATGAGACCCTGCTGTAGGATCTGCTGAATCTGTAAGAGTACAATATGATTAGATACCCATATGTCTTACTCCACTGTATAAGTATTACGGTAATAAAATATTGAACTCTGTACACAAGTAATACAAAAATAAGCACACTGATATCCAACCTCCTGTTTGTCATCAATTCCTTATATTCCCTCAGTCTTGCTCGAACATCTTTTTCTATTCCTAATGTAATAGTTTTTAACAAAACACAATTTATCCCCACAGTATTTCCCCAAAAGTGTCTAGTATAAACCCTAAATATTCTGAAATTCTATGGAATTTTTTAGATTGTTCTTTAAAAATTTGAAATAATAATTATTAAAATAATTATTAAATAGAAGTATATTGTTTTAATAACTGGAAAAAGTCAAAGAATCCCAATGACCCTGGACAACTAAACAAAAGATAAAATTCAAGTAGATAAACAATGCAAAAATGCATATATCTACCCACACCTTTCTGTGTTGTTTGTAAACAACTTTGCCCTTAAGATTTGTTTTATCTGAAGGAAAAGTGCACCAAAAAAAACATGGCTGTAAAATTTCAGATTGATATTTTACCAGAGTGACCTTTGAATGAGTTGAATACATGAAGACAGCGGTGTTGGAGCCTGATGAATAGCTTGGGTCTTTTCCCAGCTGGGAAAGCAGATGCTGGGAGACAGAAAGTGTTTTTCTATCATCCTGCACTCACTATTTTTTCCTTTCTGCCTCTAATCTTATATTAGAGACAGGGGTGGTGAAGTAGAGAGGGTGGGGAGTTGTTTGGAAATGACACACTATTAACTGTCCTGGCGTTAATCTTAATGCTTCATGCTAGAGGATACACACAATCCATTTTAATGCAATTAGCTCTTGCCAGGAAGGATGAGTTATTCAATGGAAGCATAATTGCATCTTCAAGTTTTTACACTGGTTCATTCCAGGGATGTAATTACTTTCATACATGGTTTAACACATGGTGCCATTCAAACATGCAGCATATGCACAAACCAAGGTTCTCGCTGGGACACATGCACAATCATATGGAATTAAGTTGACAAGCAATACATCACACAATCACACAACTTTAGCTCATTATACAAAGTGGAAAAGTAAAATTGCCTGGCATCAAGTTTCATCAATGCTTGCATTTACACTGAATCCCCTAACAGCGACCCTAGACACACCAGGCCTGGAGATTGATGGCCCGACTTTGGATGCAACACCCTGAGGGGGACAACCGTGTCTTTCTGCTGTCTTCCAAAGTCACTGAGATGGTTTGTTGTAACATCGGTGTGACAAAAGTTCCAAATAATACAGTGTGATGTTTCAGGGGGAGATAAAGTGGGAATGCACAGCACACCTTGGCAATTTTTCCATTTGTACCCCAATATTTTTTTTATTTTTCCCAGGGTTTTTGTTTAAATATGTATGTTTTTCACAGCCCACATTAAATTCGCTAAGAGTGCTCACTGTGGTGTAGGTGATGTGATAATAGGTTAAAAACAGCTATTGTGTCTGATATAAGGGTTCATACCCCTTGCACTCTTATTATTTTTGTCATGTTACAAACACAGACTTCAATTGTTATATTTATTTCAATTTTCTTTGAAAACAAAGACCAGGCAGTGCAGAGTTGCTTTATTAGGAAGTATAAAAGCGAGGTGCGGTATACGGCCCCTGTTACCCTGAGGTCCTAATAAAATTTTATGCAAACCTGTTTCCTGCAGAACTCATTTAAATGAGTAAATAAAGTCCACCTTCATGCAATTGAACCTTAAAAGAAAAAAAATAGAATTTTTTTTCACAAGCCTCAGAAGTTTTTATAAAAACATTAGTGGGAAAAAAATGCTATTATAAAAAAAGAAAATGCTATTATAAAGCAATACCCCAAGCTTTGGACATTTTGTAGCCTGCTTTTCAATCCATCATCAAACATTTGAAAGAGTATGGTATACTATAACTGTAAATGTCTTCCCTGATTACACTATCCCCACAGAGAAGGATGGTAGTGCTAACATTGGGCCATTGGGATGCTTACTTTAGAGGAGACAGTTTAAGCTGGTCAGAGAAAAGGTAAGATTTATGTTTGAAGATTCTCTCCATCCACTTTGACTGAGCCTGAACAGTTTTTTAATATCAGTTATTCAATAAGGGTTAAAATATTCAATCTTTGAAACTGCAAATCTGTTCTGCAGATAAAATATGCTCTTGCAAAGAACCACATCAGGGTATTTTCTTAGAAATACACAGCTTACACAGTATTTCCAAAATGTTCAGTACTTGTAAAACTATTGGGGAAAAAAACACTTCTTGTCTTCTAAAGCGTTATGGACTCATTTAGAGGTCCTTCACATGAAAAGCTGTTAAAGGCAATTGGATTTGTGGTTGTAACATGACAAAATATGAAGAAGTTCAAGCATGATGAGCAATTTTCCAGGCTAATGTAGTTGATGAATACCACTAATGTGCAACCAACTAAAAGTTATCTTCCTAACTTTGTTAAAATGTTCATCTTGCTTGCCTTGTAATGCATAACTCAAACTCTAAGCCCTCAGCCCCATTTCAAATCTATTACTGTTGTAAATCACACAGAAGGCAAATAAGGAAGGCTTAAAGCAGTGTTCCTGTGAGGCCAGTGCTTAACCAGCAATGTCTGTGCAAATAAAGGATTCTGTGCAGTGGGGCAGGGAGAGAATAATCCCAATGAGTTGCCGTGAGGGAGATTGTTCCTCAGTCCAAATCTGTAAATAATGGAGATGAAAGAGAACCAGGCCTTAGAATAATCTCGAGTGGCCCTGAGCAGCCCACGGGCCCAAGTCACAACCAGGGGGGAAGCAGAGGCTCTGCATCCACCCACAACCCTATTCCAAACCTCCAGTTATATTTGGCAATACAGCTAAGCTCAGCCATTTAGAACGAGGGGGTTGCTCTAATGTTATGCAACTGTTTTACTTTTTGAATCATATTTCCAACTAAACTAAGACATAGCTTTTGAAAGGAGACCATGTTGCTTTTGGTTAAAACCTTTTTTTCCCATTTTCCTATGACTTGCTAGGTAACACTCAAAGTTACTATTTATATATTCATAATAACAGTTACACATAATGTGACATTTATATTATGGCCAATCATCACCAATCAATAAAGCATATGATCTCCCCATTGAAGCTGGATCACTGTTACAAAATGAAAATGTGCTTGCAAGATACTACTATACTAGGGTACTCAGTGTTCTCCTGAAGGTTGCTGTGCCCTTGAATGGGTAGCCTTTTGTGTCAATATTCACTGACCCCCTACTTTGTGTAGAAGTTGCTGACAAGCTTTTTTTTTTCTTTCCTTTAAGCAAACTCAACATATTACTTGATGTTGTCACAGACCCTTACATTTACATGCCCCTCCTGGGCATATGCTGGGCCACTCTACAACGTCTTATTAAATCTCTACTAACTTTTTATTTCTATGTGCCTTTTGCCTGATATTTTGACGGGTCGTGTTTTTGAGAGAAATAAATGTAATCTTGAGAAAGAGGGTGTTTGCCAGAACCGAAGGTATTAATCTTTTACTAAATCTGCTTTTCTTTTTACCTGTTTTTTAATCCTATAGTAAAAGATCACACTTGGGTAAACCCACTGATTAATTGTACAGCAAACAAATGGTGTTTAATCATGTGTTGATGATAGTAGACTCAACCTTTCTTTCGGTTAATTTGCATTAAAACAATTGACTGACAAAATTTTTTGCCTATTTTTTATTATGATAAACATGCATTATATTTTCTAGGCCTACAGGGAGTTAGAGATCCATGTTCTATGAAAACCAGGCTATATCGTTTTATTTGAATATTGGGTGTTTTTTTTGTTTTCATTTTTGTTGCCAAAAAACCTTTTTTAATGCAATTATTTTGGCAAGCGAGGATGGATGTCTGGGCACCTCTGCTAGAGCCTGATTACTTTTGAACTAAGGTGCAAACTAAGGTGCAAATTACAATAATTTCCTTGATACTTTTAGATTTTTTTAAACCAATTTCATCCTATCACTTATTTTAGACTTTCTTTGAATGCAGAAAATTAATTAAACAGTCATCTGTGTCTTTGGCTTTATCTGGGTCCGGGTTGTGGGCAACAGCCTCAGCAGAGACTCTCAGACTTCCCTCTCTCAAGACACCTCCTCCAACTTTGCTGGGTGAAGCCTGAGGCACTATGAGGCAGCCCAGAAACAGTCTCCCACGTGTGTCCTGGGTCATCCCCTGTACTTCTTACCAGTTGGCTGGGTCTGGAACACCTTCCAAGGATGGTGTCCAGGGGGCACGTGAGAAAGACAGTCCAGGCCACCTCAGCTGAGTCCTCTCAGTGTGGAGGGCAAGCAGTTCTACTCTGAACCTTGCCTGAATTATTGAATGCACAGAGTCAAAATTATAGCAGAAGTTGCACAGATCAGCCTGTCAATCTCCATCTTCCCCTCATCCCTACATAGGCCCCAAGATACTTTTTCAAGCCACCTTTTTCCAGTCAAGAACCTTGGAGAAGCCCGTTCTCAACCTGGCTGCTTTGCACTCGGTTGCCACAGTGCATGATGTAAGCCAAATACTAGAAATCCTGTCCAAAAAAGGTTATGATTAGAGCCAGTGACCTAACTGTGTCTAACATGTACTGAGAACAGGTCCAATATACTGTAACGGCGCTTTACTAAATGGCCCTTAGTAAAATGTTACTGACTCAGTACTAACAAGGCACCATAAGGGGCACACTAAAATGCATTCTCCAAATGCCTGTGGACTGGTTGGGCAACGAACCCTCAAGCACCCTGCTGATGATGTAGAGCTGGACCAGTGTTCCGGGACAAAAACCACACTCCTCCTTCTAAAGCTGAGGTTTAACAATAGAGTCTTCCCTCCAGCCCCCAGGTATAGGCCTTCCTGAGGAGGTGGAGAAGTGTGATCCCCCTATAGTTGGAACAACCTTCAGTCCCCTTTCTTTTGAAAGTGAGCCTCCACCTGAGTCTGGTGGTCCAAGGGAACTGTCCCTGATCTCCATGAGATGTTGAAGAGGTATGTGAGCCTGACAACATCCAGAGACCTATGGTACTCAGAGTGGATCTCATTCACCTTTGAAGTTTTCCACCATACAGTTTTTTGACAATCTCTGTGACATCAGCTTGGGTGATGAACAAATCTAAACCCCTTCTCTTTTTATGCCATAGAAAGTGTTGACCGGGTTGAGGAGATCCTCAAAGTATTCCCTCCATCATGCAATGGTATCCTTATTCAAGTACAGCAGCTTCCCAATCCCACTAAAAGCATTGTTAGAAAAGAACTACAAAAGTGGAAGTTTATATGTCCACAACCAAGAACTTTTATACCTTCCCAGCAGACGTCACTGACCCTATCCCTATGACAATCCAATATAAGTTGACTTTACTGGGGAAAGACAAGCAGGCCCACTGCAATGCTTTGCCTCTCCCTGGGGAGCACTCCAGAATATAAGAGAATGCGGTCTATCTTAAGGAGCTGGGTTCCAGAACCCAGACTACTGTATGCATGAAGGCGAGCCTGACTATTTCTAACCGGTATCACTCCACCTTCCGCTCAAGCGATAAGGCTTTTTCCACCCAGTGATGTGACACTGCACATACCCAGAGCGATCCCTCAGAGCTGAGGATGAGGTCGCCTCAGCTACTGCCTCTAAATGCTGCCCAGTCACCTGACTGTAAGATCAGTTAGAGCTGTCCAGTGTTCATTAGCAGACTTGGAACCAAAATATACATTCCTGAAATAGCATTGATCAAATTGATAATTATATCGGAACATTTACCCAATATCACTAAATAGCTGGATAAAAAGATGTGAGCTTAAAGATGCTTAGTATGTGCGTGTACTGTTGCCCTTCAGACTATTAACTGATGCAGAGCCAAAATACAGAGGGAAAGTTTTATGATTGGTAGAGTGATTCCCCTTAATAATACTCAACATAACACATGCCAGAGTCTGTATGTCTGCTGACATGCTCTCACAAAGTTCAGGCACGTCTTATGATGCAGACATCCCGCCAGCTCATTCATAAATGATCTGAGAGTATGATACAGCCCAAGGAAAAAAAAGGAAAAATGTGTATCTGTCCAAGTGAATTTCACTGACATGGTGCTTTATAGTGTGCATGTTGGACTTCAGAGTAGAGAGCGAGAAGTAGTTTCTTTTGGTGTTACACCTTCAGGCCAAAGCCATGGACACACAAGTGGAACCATGACATCCCTTTTATTGATTTGATGCTGAAATATTTACAGTTTTACACCAAAATACTGTGATAAGAACACTTTTCGTATTTGAATTCATTTAAAGTTCTCTGACACTCTCTGTATCAGAATATAAGTAAGATATTTACTTACATGATGCTGATAATTCAGTATTTCTCGGTCAGTCGGCTTTGTTCATTTCTGGGACCCGATTTGTCTGTGGGGAGTAAAACAATACATACAGTGCACAAGACAAGGTAATGAATTGTTTTAGGCTGACAGGATTGAAAAAGAAAACATTAGTAATGTTGTTGGAATAAATATGAAGCCCCATTTTGTTATATTACTAATGTTGGATATGGTTTACAAAATGATTACAAATATTGCTTAATTTATCCATGTATAAATCTAAAGTGGTGTCATTGCAAAAGAATAGCTGATGACCATCCCATCTCATTTTTCTTTCACTAAATTAACAGTTTCACAAATCTTTATTTTGGTGAAGGGAATAGTGATTTTAAGCATCCAGGGTACTACAGCAAAGGCAACCCGGATTAGTAAACAAAACCTTAAAACCAAAGATATCAAATATATTTGGGAAGCTCTACTGCAATATTAAGGGGCTAATGGTTAGCTAGTTATGAAAAAGTCAAAGCATCTAAAACCCTCTGTTGTTGTTGTTTTTTTTTTCTTTCAAAAGAAGATGGAGGAAAATATGAAACTGTTACTCATATACCAACTGCTACTCAAAGGTCTAGCACTAATAGTGTATTAATCAAGCAGACTTGCACTGGCTGCAAATAATGTTTATAACAACACTACTTTTAGAAAAAATGCACTTCCTACTGGGGTTTAAAAGAGTTATGACACATTTTATAACATGATAAAAACACACTTTTCACACTTGAAAAAACACTTTTTGCCAGAGAGATCTAAGTTTTTTTTTTTATTGTCAATGCTTTCTTAAGTTTGATTTATGCTTGACGCACCTGGGAGGTAGGCTCGATAGCAATTATATCATTTTGGGCTTCCATGCTGACTCCACTGACTCCATGCAGACAGAATTTCTGCACGTTGGAAAATTTGTGCGGAACCATGCAGAAAACATGGCGAGTGGTAAGCAGCTCCTGCTGCCGTGGATTCGCAAATATAAATATCTAGAGCATGGACGAAATTTTGATTTCGGAAGTGGGGGTTTGCAAGTATTTTTTATATATAGCTTATATACAAGTTCGGCATGTTTTCTACTAGATTTTTGGTGTTTGTTTCCTCAACTTTCTCTGTATGTTTCCCCCACTTTCTCTTGCATCTCTGCAAACCCTCTCCTGACAAAGTATATGTATGCATGACATGAACAATTGAACAATTTGTGGGGCAATATTCCATGTAGATTAAAAACACATAGTTTTTCAATTTTTATGAGCTTGGATATATAAAATCACATGCATGTCTCTATAAAATCACATACTGTATGCCTCTCTTTCTTTTATCAGACATCCTGGCTGCGAGTCTAATAACCAAACACACACACGCACATGACACCAATTCAAAGATTTGTGTAAATTAGTACATCTGATATAACAACCCTCTAGATTATGAGACCCAACGAAAAGAACAAATGGCCAACTTGCAATAGCAGATTCCCTTACCATCAGCCAACTTTTGCAGAACCATGTTCTTCTTGAAATGTTGGTTATTGATAAAATCAACAAATTAAAAAAAACAATTAAAAACAATAACATAAACAAAAAAACACAGGCAACAAGGAGCGCTGAACCACTCAGAGCCACTGCATCTGTGCAGGCTGCGAACTGTATATGTTACCGTGTGGCTTTTCTGCAGATCTGGAGTTCCATAGGGTCACAAACTCTGCCCGTAGCCTGATTAGCTGCCGTCTCCCATATCTGGAGGAGATGTAGAGGATCTGCTGCCTCTGTAGAGCGTACACCATCACCAGCAACACCTACCACCATGACCATCACCTCTTCAAACTCCTGCCATAGAGGAACTATTTTATTTATGTGTAGAGTCAGCTTAAGCCTTTACAGTTAAGGCTTAGCGGCTGCAAAGTAAAACATTTGGTAAAGTTAACATTTTGTCACAGTTCAGAAGGTTATGCCTAAATTCCTTTGCAGCCAGTGCATAGTAAGATTTATATTAGTTTTGCGTAGATCTGTTAGATCAGATTTGCTTAATGTACATTGTCACCCCACTGGATTAAAACATGGTATATGCAGTTGTGCTATGATAGATATAATACATTTTTAAAGTCCATTATAACTTTCCATCCTGCTTTCTCTGAGCTTCAGTTGAATCATCATGTTTAACATGGAAGGATACTCAGGCTTGAGGTCATTCACATTAAACTTGCTGATCCTCCTAAAGCATCCATTGTGGGCCACCCTCATCGCTGGCCTTCCAAAAGAGTTATGACAAGTCCTTTGTCACAAGTCGGCTTTACAGGTCCCTGTTAAAGATGAATGGGTGCGACCCTAAGTGAACAGGTGAAGTAGAGCACAAAGTTTCTGCCATGGGGCTACTAAATGCTAGGCCAACAGCCGACTATGGTAAAAATGACAGCAGCTGAGCACAGAGATCAAACTGGATTAAGAACAGCAAATCCTCCAGGGAACTGTTTTGGTACAAGCAAAGCAAACTATACAGAAATCAAAAAGAAGAAGAAATAATGCTACATTTAGAATAGAATATTTTATGTCTAAAATGTTTAATGTTCTTTCATGGTAGTTCCACTTTGTATAATGTTCACAGGGATCTTGAATGGTGATGGGGGTTGATAAGAAACTGTCAAGAGACAGAAGCTACTGCCTGTCTTGCAAGTCAACATGGCAATACCTCAGAGGGCAGTGGGGGTTAGATAGGAGCCACAGGGATTTACTGTGCCATGCTGCTCCCGGCTTTAGAAATCCAGAGGTTGAAGACTAAAAAAAGTCCATCTTTTCCTGCTATCATCCATCCATCCATCCATCCTGCTGATCCCTGCTGGCGTTGCGAGGGGTACTGGGGCTGTCTCTTTTTCTTATTTTTCTTCTTCTCATTTTTAATTCTTTTTATTTTTATTAGATTACCTTTACCTTTACTCCTCTGTCACAAAAATAAGTATTAGTATCTTCTCTCTATTGGAGTTAGTGATGCTTTCAGTGGTTTCAAATGGTCTTTGCTGCTGGATAACATTTTGGATGTGGTAATTACACTGAGCCACAGATAACAACAGCTCTAGACATTGTTATAAAAAGAATCATATTTATTTACTTTCTTTGTCAGAGCTCTGCTGGTTCCTTTTTCTCTCTTGTTTTTACACATTTTTTCTTGTATGTTTCTCTCAGGAGATTTTGTTCTTGGACAAAATCAGTCTAGTGTTTTGTGGTAGAAGATAGAGTACCCATTATTCAGGCATTGGCCCTTGCCCAGCTTGCTTGGTCACCCATCCTCAGCTGAGTGACAATGAGGCTGGGCAGCAGACACAAGCCATGAAAGGTGAATATGACAGTGAGCAGGCTGCTGTGAATACGGATAGAGGTTGGGATGGAAAGAAAAAGGGAGAGCGGAGCTGTTGGAGGGCCCAAATCCAGGGGTCATTGCTTAACTGTCAGTGAGGTGGTCGAGCAAGGAGACTGCCTCTGTGCTTCTCTTGAGCTGCTTGAGAGGCCAAAAAACCTAAAGACCATTGAACACTCAAGTGTTTCATCTCAGTGAGTATTGATTATGTATGAGAGCTGCTGCAAATACACAAAGCAGTATGGCATGTAAATAGATTAGATATTTAAGGAGTTTTAAAAAATCTATACTTCAAGGTAAAACTTGAAATCAATCTACTTTTTTTTCTCTCCACAGTAGAAAATGTCCAAAGAAATATTTGAAATTTACTGCAACGTGTCAATATACTAAGATAGGAGTGCAACAAAATTTTAGGGCTTTAAACATGTTGTGGTATCAAGCTCAAAGATTTTGTCAATGTCTATGTATAACATATATAACATTGTTTGGTGAAAGACGAGTTAGAAACAATTTTCCCTCT
>NW_015150793.1:262531-293691 GCF_000732505.1 Cyprinodon variegatus
CTAGAGATTCTCAGGAGGTTCTAGGCTTAGGTGCTAACCAAACTGGAACAACACTGCGGCGTTGAGGCAAGGTCTGAAGGCCGGTTATATACTGCTGGTCCTCCTGATGACGAGATGCGCCTCAGGTGTGTTGGAGGCTCAGCTTCAGGAGGATCCACGGCGCACTCTGCTGGAGACGGATGGTACCGCTCCAGATCCCAACAATAAAAACTATTTATTTTATGACAATGCGCTTATTTATGAGCAACTATGCAAATTAACAATCATCTAGAAAATGCACACTATATTATATTATTTCCCATGTGAATCCCAGATTTTTTATTCTTCTTTTCATTTTCTACAAAGTGCCTTAAATCAGTCATACCTGTCTTTATCCATGCTGCGTCAGATCCAGACGTTTGAAAAAGGAGGCAGGGGAGGCAGAATAAAGCTGCATGCAGTTAGCCAAGCCTTCTTGATACACCAGGTCCTGGAAAAGGACATTTCTTGCACCATTTCTCTCTTTCTCTCCCCAATGTGTCTCCAACCCCCGCAACTTGACCTGTCAATTACATTAAATACACTTCCTGTCACCTCGGGGTGCATCAGAGCTGTGCCCCGAGCTCTCCTATACCTTTGTATTGCAGAGGAGCTACTGCGCATGTACAACTTTTAACGAGAGACAATGGGCAAAGTTGGCGGAAATACGTTACCGATCCGACAAAAAATTAAATAACGCTTTCCTAGTCATTAAAGATTAAAAATTGATCCTGCACATCTAAAAAATATGTAGAGATATATACATATATCATAGAGTTTTACTTGTTTGTTGGAAGCAGGGCCAAACTAGAATTAGAGATAAAAGAAAATATTTCATGATGCTAACCTGAATTAAATTATCCGACTCTGATCAGAGACTGTTTAAGGAACACATTCTCACTCCCAACCCACATGACCTGTGTCCTAATCTTTTTAAAATCTTAATCTACCACATTTGTTTGCTAACTTTATGAGCGTATGGTAACATGGTATACTTGGTGTTTCTTTAGGTTTGGGGGTAAGCGTAAGGTATTGGATGGTGGTAAAATTTTCACAAGTCTCTGCAACAAGCCTTGAACCTCATGAACCCCATGTGTCAATAAGTGACGTGTCAGTATTTGATGCATAGGGGACTTGACCAGGAGTCAGTAGAGTAGTAGCGATTTAAAAGTGTAGGGGCACGGCCATCAGGAGGGCGAGGGCATGGAAAGCCAAAACAGCTCGCTTAGGAAGGGATAAATTAGCTGGTTATTGGTACCTGCTGTCTGCCTAATCTGAGAGGAATTTTCCTGCTTAAACAGTGTAAACATGCTCTGGATGGCTCATTGTTTATATATTTTTTTCAAATGTAGTGTAATATGAAACCTATAAAACACAATGTGTTATCTATGAAACCCTTGGTCTCTAATTTAAAAAGTTAGACATATGACATCACTTTAAAATATGTATTTTCTTTAAAATACAGTCTAACATCAACGCTTCTTATACCACTAGAGTTAAGGCAAAGATATGTTTTATTAAATTTTGATACAGTCAAAATATTTTATTATCTCAAATCAGCTTTGTTGCCTTTACTAACTAACATTTTTAAAACCTCTTGGAATCAGAACAGTCCATTTTTCTCACAGCCCAAATAGAAACTGAAGGTATTGCCTCTATTCCGGAAGCCGCTGCAGGATCACTTGGGTGTTAAGTTTATCCACAGTTCTACCCAAAGTTTCTTTGTGTTTCCTTTTTTCAGATGCTTTGCTTCTTAAAGGTTAATTGAATCTGTTGACCCCCCTCCAAATTCTTTGTGGCTTTTTCTTGAAAGAAGGAAAAACTTTGGATCCTTTTCTACTTGAGTGACATTTATTATTGCATTGAATCTTCCTGTATATAGCCTGATGTTTTGTATTTTTTTTCAGACAAAATTTACTGCCTTCAGGCAAATCTGCAAATACAAGAGGTAGGTACATTTGCTTAGGAGCATTGGATTTCCCTGAATTATGCCTCCCTCTTTCTCCTCATTGATCAGCACCTCTGGGTGACAACAGGAAATCACATCATATTACTAGTCCTCTGTTAATGTCTTTAGCGGATATTGTTCTGAGGCGAGGTGTGGACTTACTCAATGTGATTATTTCCTATGATGAATTTGCCCTGTTGTTTGGAGACCTCTAAGTGACTTCAATGATTGACCTGAACCAGAAGCCTTCTAGGCATTTATTGATGTTCACCCAGTATTATTCCTTTAATGACTGCGCTCTGATCATTGCCAGCTTTATGGCTTGAGGGAAGCCAAGTTGAGTTAGCAAAGTTTGACTAAATGGAGTTTTAGAGGCTGATGGTCCCATAACAGAGTTACTGTGATGACACATGCTTATCGGTGTTCAGTGCAGCAGGAGTGTTTTTCTGTTTATTAGGTCTTTTTTAGGGAACAGCTATAATAACAGTGCAAACTTAAGATGTGCACAGGACAGGCATACTGTATGCTTAGAGGGCTGAAGATGTTGTAGGATTCCTAGAGCTGCATAGAATATTCAAATAGCAATTATAGTTCAAACTGAGTAGTGAATACAATACCGTAAATGTTTATTAAAGGTTGAAATATACATTTTTTTGGCAATCCCCAAAAAAAAGGAATAAAAACCTTAAATAATTATTTGCATATGCTGAATGCATGCAAATCAGGTGGTTCACCTACTTCATTCCTTAAACACGTAACAATACAGATCTACAACTAGAAAGCCATACAAATGCCATTTATTTTTGTTGAAACAATTTGTTTACATTTACATAAGGGATTACACATGGATTTACTTCAGGGTGATTGATGTATATTTTGGTGAATTACAAAAAATTATTGATTTACATCTAATTTGGAAAGTTGTTAAAGGGATAGTCCTCTCAGTGCTCTAAAGCATCAGCATTCTAACTATTGTATCTTTTGGTCTACTGTGAGTTGACAGAATGAAAAAAGACTCTGGGATAGGTAAAAAATCTAAACGATATTTTTAAAAACTAAGGGGAAAGTCTGGTTGCCTCTTATTTAAGCTTGTTTTGTGTTTGCTATGATGGTGAACTTTCCTGACATATTAAATATTAAATTAAAGAGATTCAATTGGTCAGTTATGACAGATAAATTCTTCTTACCTTTTTCTCTTCCGTAACTTCTGCACTTGCAGTGCTTGTGGATGAAATGAAATCAGATGCTTACAGGCACAGACAAACAGATGCAAACTGCTCACTTGATGGGTGTGTTTGCGTCTCTAAATTAGTGCAACCTCAATAGTAAAATTGGTGGAGAAATGCAAAAGATGTTTCAAACATTCAGTAAAATGTTATCTTTTCAAGAGCTCATCAATAGATCACTGACCTCTATAAAGGTGTCACTGTTACTGAGTGGGCTGGTCCCCTCCCTTTAGAGAGAGCTAGGCTTTAAAGCCTTTGGGAAAAGCCCCATAGGCAGATGACATCACTATCGGCAAGGACTATCATAAGAGAAGAATCTGTTTCCCCCTCTGGGTCAAACATTAGGATCATCCCCAAAACAAGCAAATCCAATTCAGATAGTGAGTGCATGATCAGAAGGCAGGAAAGAGTTTTTATGAAATATAATCTAATGAGCCTTTATACCTTTATCCATTGCTGTTTCTTTAAAATAATCCACAAATCCATTAATCAGGGGAAAAAATCATGACTACAAAACACTATCCTGCAGGATGACCTTTGACGAGAAAGCTTCTGCTTTAAGAGTTTTTAACTCTGCATCTCATTACCATCTGACCTTTAGACGATACCTCATGTGATGATATTCACTTCTAAAGAAAGCTGAGCACAACTGTACTCACAAGTATGGTTGTTCTTAAAGCTTTATAATATATTGTTTTTTTTTCACTTTCTGGACATTTTTTGTTAATTTTCACTTTACATTTAATTGAATAGTTAAAGTTTCTTGCTAGGATGAATGTTATGAATCAGGCGTAGCCATACAAACTATGATGCAGGCACCAGATTGTTTGATTTTCCAATCTAAATTTCCACGATTCTAAGTGATATTAAAATTCAGTGAAGGGCCCCATTTTTTCCATCATCTATCTTTTCATATTGTAACACCATGCAATCTGTACCCTTAGATGTGTTCTTTTAAAATGTAGTTTGCGTAACACTGACAAAAAACTTTAGGATGAGTAACAGATGTTCTTATCATTTATCATATATTTTCAATGCGAACATAAGAAATGTCATATCAGCTGCTTAACATTTACCTGAAGCTTTCTCACTTTACAAGTACATCAATTACAGATTAATGAATGTAGTACAAAGCTTGGAATTTTAATACAATAAACTTTCACCAACTGTCCAAAGTCCTTAAGCTTCAAACAACTTCCTATTATTCAGTGCTATACATATGGTGCCTTCTATAGCTTTATTTGACAGATCTTTCTATTTTATGCCATAGGCAGCACATCATACAGCTTTGCACTGCTTAAGGCTGTATCTGTGAAACTTGAATCCTCTGTTTTATGTGTTTGATCTATAATAAGGAGATATGCTGTACTGAAAAATCCCCATTCGAAATTGACAGCACACTTAAACTCTTTTCCTGCCAAACTGTTTTTTTTTTTTTCATATATTCTGTAATATGCAACCCTAAAAGAGCACCAGACACAGAACTCACTCTATGTCTATAAAGCTCCTAATTAGATCTCTACATCGCAAATATTTCATTCTATATTCATGTGATTTTTTTTTTAAGTAAAGTTTGCCACATGCCAGTGCTAACCAAGAAATTGCTATTTATTATTTAAAGTTTTCCAGCCCTGTGTCTTACTATAATGGTCATGCATAAATGTAGATTAAACAAATTCCATTATCCAGTTTGTGTTGTAAATTCAAGCTGTCATAAATCACACTGTTAAAATTTGACCCACCCATGGCTGGCTCTTTCGTGTGTGAGCACACTCCTGTCTGCTTCATTAGCTGCATGTGAGCCTGTCTAACAGGTTCATGTGATGACCTCCAATTGTCCCCTCCTGCTGACCAAATTCATGACCGCCTCACAACCCGCCATGTGAGTCTTCCTAGCAGCAGAGAGGCTGAATATGTTGATTTTTATTACTACTCGCCATGTGCTGACTGCCTACGGGGCCTTGTAAACTCCATCTGCAGGTGCGTGTGTGCATTTAAGAAAATACAGCTGGTAATACTCTATAGTATTTCATGTTTTACTTATTTAAATAAAAAAACTCAGACCCCCTTGGACTATTCAATCATCTGATAGCCATTTCCCTAGAGTCTCTTTGCAACTCATTTCATGAAACAGCTAAGCATTATACATCCTACACACTATTACCTTAGCAGATGTACAGTGTTGTCAAAAGTGTTTGCCCCATTACAGATTCCTATTGTTTTTGCTGTTATTCATGCAGGCACGTTTTAGAGCATCACAAAAATGTTAATGCCCGACAAAAAAATCGTGAATAGGAAAAACAGTTTTCAAATTACAATGTCTTTTGTCAAGATAAAAAAAATCTTACTGACCCTGCCCATGTGCAGGAGGTATTGTCCTGTAAGCAACAGCAGCAACTGCCATCAGGCACCTGTATTAAAAACACCGACCCATCAACATCAATCATTTCATCATCCCTTTTATCATGTACCTGCTATACTAAATATGGATAACAAGGGTATAAATAAATTTTTCCCAAATTTGTTTTGAACTCTAAGGTAACAACTATTTTATGTGGATAAAATAAAGGCAATTAAAAGAAGATAATAGTAAAAACATCTATTGCAGCTCAGTTGGTTTTGCAGACATACAGTAGGCCTGTACCATATCATCATAGCATAGTTAGAAGTCATTGTAGTAACCGTCCTCGCAGGGTCATAACAACGCAGCGGCTGCCCTGCAAAAAGAAAAAAAAAAGTAAATTTAGGATTTTTTTAATTCAGGGATAGACTGTCATGTCAGAGCATAGGAAAAAAAAGGTCATGCAGAGCATCGAGCTGTGCTGTTAACAGGTGTGTCTTCAGCTGTGTGCATGGGCTGTCACAAACCTGCGTGAATTTCATAGCTCTGCTGTGGAAGCCCAACATTCCAAGACATAAATAATTTGGGTCACAACATAAACTTCTGACTGTTGAATTATTCTTCATGCACCTGTGATTGGATGTATGATGATATTTTGTTTACCTAATTTTAATAAAAACACTGCTAATTTAGTTAACCTATTGATCCAAATAAAAATATTTAATTTGTTTACATTTAGATAAGGGATTACACATGGATTTACGGGAGGGTGATTGATGTATATTTTGGTGAATTACAAACAATTATTGATTTACATTAATGATTCTATTAATGAACTGGTTTTATACCAACTTTGTTTCAGGAAGATTTGGGATAGCTGAGTTGCCATGCAGCAGAACAATTGACTTTGCTGATTATTTAATACAGCCAGCTTCCACATGTCCAGTTTCCAGCAGGCTGAGGTATTTGTGATGGCACACATGAAGATGAGGTCCTATGAGACCCAAAAAAAAAAAAAAAAAAAAAAATGAATGTAAACGCTCATTATCCATTTTTACTATTTGAACAATAATTAGTTATGGTAATGAGCGATTAAGGAACTTTGTTTTTTTATATTATTTTATGAAATGAGTAAAGAACTCCACATTTTTTATCTAATAGTTGTTTTGATTTGAAAATTGAATGAATAAATGATAATATTAATGAAAACAATGGGCCCTCTCTTCTTAGAGTAATTGCTTTGGATTCTACAACAATGGAGCATCTCTTTTCAAAAGACCTGTTTAAGGCAACAGAGTCGCACTTGGATTTAGTTCTGATGGCAGGAGATTCCACTTGATTTACTGGTAATGATCAAAATTCATAGTTCCAGCAATTAAGTCAAGTGGTCCAATTCTTGTTACAGGTTGATCATCAGACTATCACACAATGTTTGTCTGTGTGCATGATGTTATTTTTCTAAAATTCGGGGATGGGTTTAAACCAGATATTGCGAAATGCGCATCTGCCAAAATTTCTATTTGTCTTATTAATCCAAAGATCTCTACTAGGCTATTCCAAGAGCAATGTGAGCATTCACCTTTGTTATACTTGTGAAAAAGAGCTCTAACTGTGGTTCAATGGAGTTTCAAAAGACTTAGAAAAAGTGTTTTAACCCGCCAAGGACTCATGTCTTCTTTCTGGTCTCATTTTGCCTTTCTTAGGATCAGATCACAGTGGGTTGGTTCTGTGATGATTTTCATATGGTTATCAGGCTTGGATTTAGTTTATAAAATCTAAATATTTTTTTTCTAGATATTTGGTTATTCACAGCTAGTTAATGATTTAAATACAAAGGGAATATGTTTTTCTGTGGCGCCATTTTGTTTTGAGTGAATTGTTTGTTAGAACATGTAAAAAAAATGTTGTAAAACCTCAAACACTGACTGTGTAAATAATTATTTTGGGAGGGAAATTATCTCTTAAAGTGTCTAGCTCAACAAGATGAAAAATGCAAAATGTTAAAAAATATTACGGCAAGTTATTATTTTATAATTCTATTCTGAGCTGTTATTTATAACAGTTATGTACTATAAACACTTCTACAGTAATTGATACATAATTTTAAAAACTAGAAAACAGTTGGTAGTAGGTTCTTTCAGATTAATATGGATCATATTATTGTTGTGAATTATTGTTGTAGTCTTTTTATGCTCTCTAAAATATTTATGTCAGAATGGCACACGTGTTTTTTCTGATTTCGAACTGTTTCACACATTACAATCCTGTTAGGATTACTTGAATGTCAGGAAATCCATAAATACTTAACTAGATGTGTGGTAAAAATTATGGGATATACATAAAAGCCAATTTTCCAACCAGTGTAACTGTAGACTTTATCCAACATTTAAACAGAGATTTTTGCAGTACACATAAAGTTTTAAGTTGTTTGAGAATAGTGTGTAGATTATTTTCATGATTTATTGGAATTATGAATGCTAGAACCCTTATGATTTTCCCGTTCTGTAGGATATGATTATCTATAACAAGGTCTGTAGCTATTTTCCTTGAACATCCTGCAGCACTTCTGCCAGTCCTTTCATTGGCAACATAAAATGCTGTCTATCCTTTACACAGAAGGCTGTACCATACCTTTGCATACAAGGCTCTGAGTCTTAGTGGAGCTGACAATACCACCTCCTGACTCAGTCTGCACACTGTGGCAATCCTTTGATCCCTTTCACTTTGAGTGAATGGGATCACACACACTCATAAGGAATCAGAGGTATTTGGCCCCCACCACAGGGGACGCTCATGCACTCAATAGAGCCAATTAGAACAGGAAGCATTTAGTGATTCATGCAACATTTGACACATCCCTGTGGATCCCATTCCATCCTTTCTCTCTTACGTCTCTTTTTCTCTCCACTTCTCGTCTTCCAATCAGAATCAGCTTTTCCCTGAATGCATATGTCTCTGACTGCCAGCTGATAATGAGATCCGTCTCCTTGTCTATGTTAAGTTACTAGAGTAAACCAATTCACTAAAAAAAACTGTTAAAATCATTAAGAACTAGAGGTCACAAAATCAGTTTAACAGCGGCACATTTTTTCTGAAGCTTCAAAATCCTTCAGAGGCTCAGTGGCTGACAGAGAACCGTTCTGTCTCTGACAACATTCTTTCACATATTTTATAGGCTGTAACATGGACGTGACATACAATCTCTAGTTTAAAATCTATTTTAATTTGTCCAATTTAATACACATTTCACAATTCAGAGGAAAAAATCCCTAAAGGTATAGTGGAATCTTTTTTGCAAATTTTTGAAAAGACCTCCCCTCTCCTATTAAAAAATCAACTTGTGTGAGAGCAAGCAAGAGCCCATTTCTCCTTGTGCACGCTCTGTTTCAAAGTTTCTGTTTGTATCGCTCCTACAAGCTCACTTTCCAAAAGAAGACTTGCAATTTTTCCATGCCAGACTCACCACCAAGTGAAAATGGGGACGAGCAGATAGGACGTCCTTATGTAAACATATCACCAGAATGATTGACAATTAGGAGGACCCTTCATTTCACAATTCACAAAGAACATCCTCCACTATACAGTACCTTTAAACTTTCAAAGTTTTGGTGTGATTTTTCTTTTTTTTCTCAAAATTTGGACTTAATTCTTGACTGTTTAGTCAATTGGCATCTTCAAGTCATCCTTAGGTGCTAGTGTGTGTGCATTGTTGTATGTCTATGTGCTGTTATATGATGGAGTGGCCTGTCCAGGGTTTACCTGCCGTGGCATAACATGGATATGTGATATTGACTTTTCCAAATTTCCCCTCCTTCCTACTGGACGAACAAAATACTGTTGTAATTTAGATTTTGCTTTTATTTTTGGGATTTCCATGTCTCCTAGGAGTTAAGTGGCATAAAGAATTGTCAACCAATAATAGGGCAACATTAAAATATCGACAAATTTCCCCCTGCATAATGATATGACAAAATTATTCTTCATCCTTCCAAGTCACTTTAATAGATCTGTTGCTATGCCGGTTTAGTTATGTTTTTGGGGGCATACTGTATGACTGAATTAGCCTTTGGATGCTTTTCTCAAAGTCTTTACACCTGTTTACTGGAAGTGTAAGCAGCAGATGGAGGAGCGTGCTGAAGGTTACACATACTGGGGCCTTTTAATGATTTGTTATGGTTTCTATTTGCTTTCTGTTGCTTGTTACCATCTCTCTCTCCACCCCCTACACTCTCTAAGGCCGTTATTAGCATGGATGAGTCTTCCATTCTACAATACTCTTGGATGAGGCACTCAGCCAACCAGTTCATATTTAGACTCTGGAATGAAACATTCATAACTCAGGTATGTGGTCTTAAAACATTGAGCATCACTATCTGGCAAATACCTGAATCAATCATTAGCTTGGAAACTTTTGTGAAATAAAAACAAGTGCCCTTGTCAGAGCAATTTGTGATCACCTCAGGGAAAATTATGGGAGTCGTGGACACACACTTGCACAGAGAGTGATTCATTTGTCTGAGAGTGGATGTGTTTCAGTAGCATTGTTATTTTTAGTCTTTCTCTTATTTTTTATCTTATTTTAATTTAAAATACTCAGCACCATATTGTAATAATGCCCTATGTTAGCTCTGGTGTATTTTAAGACTTCAGCCTCCATCTGTTGTGCAACCTAACTCAGCCCACGCTATTTTTCTAAACACATTAGTGCTGAATTATGGGTATGCATCGTGTAATTATTGAAGTAATGCCCACAGAAAAGGCTCTCCCAAGAGGGTAAGCTGTTGTTATTGTTGTTATTATTATCATCATTAGTGCTATCAGCGTGTCTGCAGAATAAATATTCTGACTCTCGATTGTAGGACAATTTCTTGTTAATCCACTACAAACAAGTCCTCTCCAGTTATGCCTCAATGGAAAAAAACACAGAGAGCGTCTCTGCTCAGTAATCTTCATAGTATCTCACATTAAATCTGCCCTTTTTCCTTACTCTTATAGTATATTCTATCAAAAGTTGTGTCTCTAATTAAATCTCTAACAGGAGAAGAAGGGAGCACCATGGGATGCTTTGAACACATGGAGATGAACCTCTGTGGTACACTAACAAGGACCCCCCACTGTGAAAAGCTTCTTGCATCTCTGAGCTTTTTTGCGTTGAATGCATTTAAAAAATGTGCATTTTAATTTCCTTTCAAACGGATATGTCAGACTTCAAATGATTTCAATTTAGTCATTTCTGCATGTTTGTATGCATGAGCAGGGGGATCATGCACAGTTTTGACTGCCACTCAGCGCACATTAAAACCGCAGGGGATGGGTCTAGCTACAGTTTACTGATGGTTTCAGTAAGTCATCACTTAGTGCGTTGACTTTCCATTCTTCCTTGTGCTCTCCTCTGCAGTTTCTGAAATGTCACAAACATCTGCTACATATTTTAGCATGCCGTCCAGGTGCTGTTCGGCTGTCTAAAGGCTCCCCAGCGCTGCACAGGAGGAAGGCACAGCCTCAAGGTCTCTGCTGCGATAAAGACAAGGGAGCGGGCGAACAGAGAAAATAAAATTAGCGACAGCCTGGAAGAGTCATGCTCGAGCAATGACAATTGTGATGTCCCAGAAGACTACAAACATCCTTCAAATGTCTATTCTTATAAATGTAATCTGGAACAAAATGAAGCAAAACAGCCTTTATATTTTACCGGCTTGATACAGTTTGGAGAGATGTCGTCGGCTTTTGTGTTGCAGATAGCTTTTCCTGTTGGTGAAAATGTGTAGCACACAAGAACCCATGCACAACTTCACTTCGAGCAAAAGGTGAGGAAGAGGTAAGGACAGAGATGGCATTTGAGATTAACTCAGATGTGGGAGAAAACACCATATCTGCATTGCTGCTAACATTCTTAGAGAAATCCCAAAAATATTCTTTGTGGGTGACAACATGTAGGATTACTAAGTGTTGTAGATCTCAAAGTCTGAAACTTTCCAGTCTTGAACCCAAAACTAGATAAAAAAATGTTATTCTCCTTGTTCAGACTTAAACTATATATTGTCATTCTAAAGCTAAATTTTATTAAGTACAGCTTTTCAGACAGTAAATGAACATTTCTATTCCATTAAGTGCAACAGTGATCAAATGTAAACAATGAGGGAGAAAAAAAAAAAACTGATGCAAACAACACAAAAGAAAAATCTATTTTTCAGTTTTAAAAAATGGTGGAATTAAACACTTATAGAAAACTGTGGCATGAAGGCTAGTCAAGTCGAAGCCTACATTTTGACATGGTTTAGATATTCTTTAAATCAGCATTTATTATCTGATAAATCTTTTTTTTTTAACTCAGACACAGCTCTTGATGCACCTTTATCAATGATAATCAAATTTACTGCACCTGCATCCATGATATCTGTTAGTGTGTAATGCTCTGAATTCAGCCCAGCTGATGTTAAAACAGCAAAGTCCAGATATTAAGGAGTTGACTTTTGCTATATACTGGTCATACGAGTTTATCTCAAAACAAACTTCAAATTAAATTAATAATACATTCACAAAATCCCCTTACTATTGTAGTGTAGTTTTATTTTGACTATTTACAATCCTATATTACAATAAAACAATTCAGAAATTGGCTCTGATATTCTACTTGATAAACATAATGCTGGAGGCTGATGAATAAACGTATGGCTGTATTCAAAGCTCAGTATTAATGACCGTGGCTATTGTTGTGTGGAGGTTGCATTTGTGATGCAGACAGATGTCACCTTAGGACGAATGTGGGTGTTCACATGTAGGAGTTAGGCAGGAAAGCAGTAGAATGAAGAGGATAAGGGTACAAAAAGTGAAGGTTTTGACAAAAATGAGTCATTCTTTGAAACTGGACCTGGTTGCTGTCTCTCCTGTTTTCTCCTTAAGCTCCCATTTCACCCTATACTAGCTCAGTAACTTTTTATTAACTACCCCACATATTGTTGCCTGAAACAAGCAAACAAACGTAAGGGAACTGAAATATTAAAATTTAACTGCAGTGTCTTGCAAAGATATCAGTAAACCTTGAATTTTCAAAGTTATCCGAGTTTGCTAACCTAAACCTACAAACGTGAGTTTCATTGAATTATATTTGTATTAGCTAAATTATCTGAATTAACCCAATTAACAAACTAGAAAAATAAAAGAAATAGATTGATGACCTAACCCTGCCTGCAAGCTGAATTTGATTAACACACTAGAATTAATCCCATTCTGCTCCAGCTTCAGTGGTTGGAGACCAACCCAGAACGGGTCGGCTGATACAGCTGTGGTTATAAGGTTTAAGGTACAACATTAAGTTGTCACAATAACAAGAATGATTGAGAACAAAGCCACCCCAAATTAAACATGGCAGCGTGCAAGGATGTACATGTACCTGCTTCTATAAAATCTGTTTTTTTCAATCCAGATTTCATTTTTGAAACAATAAAGTTGTTGTTTTCTCACGTGTCTGCTGCTATTTCATTTGTTACTGTACCTTGATTGGATGTAACCAAATGTTTGTACGGGGGTATGTCACTAAGAGATTCAATCATTGGAGTTTCATGTTATTTAAGTGAAGAACTAAACCTGAGAGTTATACAATATCAACTAGGCTTGCCAGTTTATCGATAACCTCTGAGATTTATTATCAAACATTCAGTTGTCAGAACGCATTAACACTGACCACCCACCAACTGTTGTTTTTTTTAAATCCCACTTAAATTCACATTCATTTTCTAAGGTGACCTCAGAAATGAGCTCAACCTGTTTTTCCAGACTGTTATGTGTTATTAAAAATGACCACATGACACAACCGCACTCATGTTGATTGTATTTGTGACGAGCCTGCCTTCAGACAGTTAAACACAGGAAAATATATTTTGAAAGCTGGCCACTGGTTTTAGCCCTTGGCTCTACTGGGAAAGAAAAAACACAGGGCAAATAGAGAGCAATAAGGCTCAAATATTGCATGGACGGATAGTTCAGGATTTTGGATGAAAAGGAGTCCATAAACCCTTGTGGGAAGCCATTCTCCCAGCGTTGTGTTGTGCAGGTGTCGGAATCCCCAGCACATACGGCTTTGTTGAGAAGCGCTGCAATAAGTTCTAATCACCAGTATCTTTCTACTATTCTCCCAGGACTTATGCCTTAACCTAAAGGCTTGTTAGTATTTTTGACCCATTACTTTTTGTCAAATGTTGCGACACAGAGTTTGCGGCATTTAATACTCCATGCAGCTTTTCGCTGCTGTACCTATTACTGTGGCAGACTCTAAGTGGGAGGGAAGGGCAAAGACTAGAAGCTTATGGTCTTAAAGAAGTGGAAAGACTGAATTACCACAGCACACGTAGCTGTTTTACCTTTATTTCATAATCACTCCCAAGTCATCATTTAAACTTACACACAGGACATGGACCCCTTGCAGTGTTTGCATGCTTGGGTAAAGGCTAAGGTTTACTACCCGTCAATTTTTCATGCCAAAATCATTTGATAAATTTGAGAAAAGAGAGGTGCGGGTAGTATGATTTGACAGGAGAATAATGCTGTTAGGACATTTTTCTTTAGAGATAGAGAAGCTGGTTAGAGGGGACTGAAAGTTGAACAGATTGTCATCCTAGCAGTACAATGACATTATAGAGGCAACCAGCACTTCAATGGTATGGCCCATATTAAAGCCTATTCATGTAGAAGGAATAGGAGTTTATGGATTTAGATAACTTTTCTAAAAACAACTTTCACTTTCCAGTTCTTCCCACTATGCTCCAACTAGGTTATTTTTTATTTATTTTTTTGGGAGGGGGGAAAAATCAGGTAGAAAAAGCAGCAGTAATTGCGGTGCGGGAAAAGAGTGTTGATTGGAGAGCATCTTTGTGTCTGGCTAAACGGAACTGCTGAGAGCTGGCACTCACGTAGTGTACCTTATTTCAGTAGAAGAAAGCTGTAACAGGCGTATAACCACCGATGGCAGAACAGGCTCATTTTCCCAGAGAGATGAAGAAAAAAAGGAAATGTCTTTCAACCTGCATCCGCTCCTCCATGCTGAGAACAAGGGAGCCTTTCACTTTGAGTGGAGCTTTCTAGCACAAGTGAGAGGGAAAAAGAAGCAAGCATCCAAGAAGAGGAAAACTGAACAACCCAGTTAGCTTGGTTTTGGAAGTGTTTCATCCCTAAATGTGTGGTGAAACCGTCCCATCGCTCAGGCTCTGTGACACCAACTGCTTCAAGGAAAGCTTCCTGCTGTGTGCTGTCTTTTGCATGACATTCTGGAAAGATTTGACAAAGTACAAATGGGCAGTTTTGCATAATTCTACACTGATTTAAGGTGGCAAAGTTTTGAAAGGTATTGATTTTATACCGAGGTTAAACTGGTTAAAAACTTTTGTTCACATTTTTTGCTTAAGTGGATCAGCTGAAGCAACACTAACAAGTCGCCTTTTTTTCCCAAGACTCTATTCATCAGTTGAACGCTAACAGAAATGCCTCTTTTCTTTTCTTTTATAAAACTACCTTTTGAATATAGAGCCACGTAGCTGCCTGCCAGGTTACATGCTTATTAAAACAAAAAAAGGTTATTTTCTCATTTTTTTTAAGTTTGACAATAATGATCCAAGGTGCAATTCTATTGCAGTTCTGTGTGTGTGCTATTTTTTTTTTTTTTTTTTTTTTTTTTTTTTTGCTGAAGGCAAGACTGTGTACATCCTGCTTAGGAATATTATTTTAAGCCATTCTACTGTTGGAACTTGAATTTTAGTTTGGTTAAAGAATTGAGACTTGAGTAAACTTGAGAAATAAAGTTTAAAAAAAAATTTTTAGGACAAAATTGTTTTATCTCAATTTTCATCAATAATGAAATCAAATCAATAAAAAAATAATCCTTTCTTTTGGTGAGGGTTCAAAGCATTAACCATGAACTCAGACCACCTTTAGGTCTAACTCACTGAAGTCATTAGCCATCTCCAGTTTTTAAAAAATAAGTAAATATTTTTCCATAAAGGTTAAAAGGAGCACCGTCTGGCTGTCTCTTACTCGTCCTTTTCAAGGTGAGCTCCCTGGTGTGATTATAATTGAAAATTAAGTCTTTGCCGCAGTATAATTAAACTGTGACCTTTGAACCCAAATGAGCCCACAGACGCATATTAAGATATCTGGGGATCTGGATCTATTAACATACTGGCTCACACAAGGAAAGGTAAGCAGGTATTCAGTCTTGCCCACGTCTAGTCACAAGATAACAAACAGTGACAGCTCCTTAATTATCACCTTGCTTAAGTTGTTGAGAACAGTCTTCTATCTCCACCTTTTGATTCACACAGTTTGCAAGTTTAGGGGTACATCTCATTTATTTTAATTAATTATCAGGTTGTACCATAAAGGTGCAGAAAATTACAAGAAAGGAGGACTTTCAGGCTCCAGTGGGGCTAATTTGGGACGCTTAGTTACCTTTGTGTTTAGGGAAATTCAGCATGTTATGACTCCATTATATAGAAATACCATCTACTTTTATTCAACAGACATGTGTATTACCTTTTCAGCAGCGCCTAACCGAACTTGATTAGGACATGTAAGACTAGCTCACCTTAAAATTTCAATTTCCTGAAATGACTACTTATTACTAAATGTCTCAGTCCCAAATGGCTTTCTTTGCTGAGCACTTAAATACTCTTTTGTACTTACAGTTTTATGATTTTTAGTGGACAATAGCTTTACATTTAATATGGGCAGAAAGTGCCAGGAGCCTTTCAGCAGATGGAATCACCATATACTCTGGTAAGAAATAAATCTTTCACCACTCATAATATAAATATTATATATCAATATAAATTAAGGATTTCTAGTATTCATAAGATATTGTCCATTAGTATGATAAAATATCCCTTTAATCTCTTTAGTATATGTAATTTCCCATCTACATTTCTCAATGCCCCATTAAGGTGCTACAGGGTAAGAACACTGAAAGAGAAAACAGGTTAAAACGTTCTTTCTGCTACTTGGCCTTTTATTTCTTGTTTAGTTGATGAAATCGATTCATCAGCTTTATTGTTTACAAAGATTACATTTTTGGAAAATCTACTTTTATTTTCCACCAGTGCTATTCCGGGGTGTCCATAGCTCTAGGTGACATCAGTTTATCACTTTTTATTCTTAGATGTTTCTTTAAAGAATAAAACTAGCTGATCGTGTTATACCACTAGCTGCAAACATTTAGTTTGTTATATTGTTGTTATTTTTAGTTTATTGTGAAACATTGTTTTGCAAGCATTTTTCACAGCTTGAATTTAGTTTCCTTTGAAATTAAGGTTACCTCCTAGAATAAATGATAGAAATAAAAGCTAGTTTTTGAAAATAATGTGTTATTTATCCTTTTTATTATGAATAAAAAAGATTTAAGAATAAAAAAAGATTAATCCAATTTGGAAAAATCAGAAATTAGATTTTTAAACCATATCCCCCACCCCTAAGGTACATTTAATATATAATACTTTAGGTCAGCAGTGTTTTATAGTTGAACAGGACAGAAAATCCACCACTTAGCCATGGAGGAGGTCTGTGTTTAAAAAAGAAAATCACGACGGCTCTTAATCGCGGCTGTGAACAAAGGCAGTGCAAAAGAAATCAATAGCATTAGAATGTACTTTCTACTCCCACTTGTCTTCATCTCTTTGTGAAATATAAGGCAGAGAGAGAACAGGAGCTTTTAAAAGATGAATGTAGATTGAAAGGCAAATGGGAGCAAGCTGATATTTTCCTATATATGTGTGAGGAATTCTGTCTTTGGTCCACGGGAGCCTTTAGTGCAGCCTTAGCCCAGCCATGCAACCTAATGTCCCAATTGGCCGCCTCAACCAGTCAACCATTAAACCACTGAGTGAAATCTTCTATCGATTGGATTTCGCACTGAAGTGATTTTCCTGCAGCTCAACCTTATTCACTGACTGCATGCGAAATATTTCAATGACATATTACACTTCATTTTGTATCCCTCGCCTCTGTCCACTGCTGCATACAGCCGCCTGCACAACAGGAATAAATCACTTCCCGGCTAGCTTATTACATGAAATGAAGGAATTCATCATGGTGACAGTTGGCCGTTGCAAGGCATTCACTGTGATTTATCTGGTCGAACTTGATTGATTCATTAACACTGAATGAACATTGCTATACGGTGGGGACACTGAGGTACGCCTTGCTCTGTCCCGCTGCACATCCTAAAAGAGTCTGTTTCCAGTGTTAGGGTCTTTGCTCCTATTGCTCTTTATTAATAACCCAGCATGTCATCTTACTTGGATATAAAGCAGTAAGACCATTTTCTGGCAAATATGATTGGATTCTTGGGTTTTGTGTCAAGGCTCAGACAATTGGACCCAGAATTCAGGCAGACAGAGAAGGTCAATTCAAAGGAAAAGCATTTTAATGAAAGCTCAGGGTATTACGAGGTGTAGGCTTGCTAGATTCTCTATAGAGACACACACTCAGGTTAGTGATCAATAAGCTCAGACGGGGAACTATAACGAGTATGTGAATTACTAATCTGGAAGTAAGTTCAGTCCATGTCCAGAGGAAGAAGTTAGAGCCAGTTCGGTGACTTCTCCAGAACATGCGGTGGGAACCGCCCAGAGAGTTCGAGGAGCGGAGCAGAGCAGAGCAGCCAGCAGGCACTGAAGAACAGGAGAGATGCTGAGCTACCAAGGGAATTATCCTAGGGGACACCAAAGTCGTTAACTGGAGAGTACAAACAGGAGACAGGCACAAACAGACCAAAACAGGAGCAGAAAAAAAACTCAGGAATCCAGGGGCAAAACAGCTTAGGATCAGGTAGTCAAACAACAATACAGGTACGCTAGATACTTCTCACACTAAACTTGAACAATCTGGCACTGGTGGCTGGAAAACAGGCAGCATAAATAGAAGCTGGAAACAGGTGGATCAGATATCAGTGGATAAGTAATGAGCAACCGGGCAGAGTTAAACAGGTCAATGGAATTAGCAATACAGCCAGCCGCCAGCGCCAAGATCATGTCATTTTAATGTTCTTGTACAGTTTCCTAAATGTGTTATATGTTTTTATTAAAGGTTCGCTTTTACTTAACCTGGTTTCCTCATGTCCAGTTTGTCCTTCAAAGGACAAACTGTGGTGGTTGTGGTATTTAAAGAATGGCAATTCGAAACAATGGAATAAAATACAGTAACTTTACTCATTTCATTTTATTTTATCTCATTTCTTATGTATACTAAATTCAGTCTACAGTAGTAGCCCTATTTTTTTAAAACTTGCATTCAAACATGCTGTGTGATATACTTTCATTAATGAGCCATAATTATATATGAGGACCTCTTACATAAATTAAAAAAGTGTATAAGCCAGGTTTCATTTTAAATCAGTCTCTAAAAAACTTCAGTGGTTCCTTACCCTCACATTCCACTGCCCGATGATAGCTACCACTACTAATAACTACTCATAAACATAAACAGAAATTGTTACAAGATGTGAGGCATTTAACTCGCCCGTAGACAGCTGAAGAAAGGCACCAGCACCCCTTGCAACCCCTCTATGGATAAGTGTGACGGAAAATGGATGGATGGATGCATTGAAGGCATTTGGATGGTTGTTTTTTAAACATTTAAGTACCATTTTGAGATCTGGGAGTATGTTGAGTATGTTTGAGAAATAATATGTCTTTTGGACACCCATGGACACATCTTATTACAGTTATTTTAATTCCAATCCAAATTAAGACTAAACAAAGATTTTGAAAGTGTGGCTAAAATTATAATTTTGATCAACCCTAAGGACTCTTCAAACACATTTAGATATCAATACAGCATGTTTCTTCATTTGACCAGCTTTCATCTTTTTCATTTTTCATCTTCTTCACACTTTACCGCTAACTATTGCGTGTTTGTAGACAATATTTAAAATGGTCCAACTTTGCAGCAAAATTTACTGCAAAGATTCTATAAAAGTTGGATATACTTTTGAATCCAAATTTTAAATTTCCAATTGCTTTCAAATATTTCATTTTACTTTTTTGTTGTACTTTTATTATTTTGATACAACTGTGGAAGAGCTAAAAACGAATGTAAAAATATGCCACAATGTCTTCTCTTTTGAATTTTTCTCTTATCGCTGCCCTCCAGCAGATGCCTGCTATAGTGTATGGGCTAGAGGAGGTGTGTCAAGCTGTGTTTGTGACATTAGCAAAGAGCTACACCATCCCCTGAGGGCCAGTTGCTAAATTTGTGGGTGATTAATTAAATTCCCCCCAAAAAAGAAGGTTGGTCTGAAGACATTTATAGCCTGAAAGGAGTTGGCATCTATGTCCTCTGCAGCCAATCTGTAAAAGAACGATATGAGACATTTCAAATGTATTCAAACCAGCTGCTGCATCCAGCTGAGCATCTCAGTACGTCTGCCTATTTGTAAAATGTACAGCAGTGGGTTGAATCAAAATGTCATCGGCTAAAAAAAATTAGTTAATAATTGAGACATCCCATCGGGTCTGTAGAGATAAGCAGAGGAGTGTCACAGCAGAGTAACTAGTGGGGATTTACTCTCCTCCTGTTGTGATCAACCATCTGTTGCTGAGCTTTGAGACTTGCAGCTTAATTTGATTTTAGTGCAGGAAACAGCTGGTGAATATTGTTATTGTATTTTCTTCAGTTTAGAGTGCATAGGTGTTGACGGATCGGAGCAATAACATAGAAATTAATATACAATTACCCTAGGACATAATTAATCTAAGACTTGCTATTTTCCAACATTTTCAACCCAAAGGACAAGTACATTTTTTTTTTACATTCCTTCCTTCCTTCCTTCCTTCCTTCCTTCCTTCCTTCCTTCCTTCCTTCCTTCCTTCCTTCCTTCCTTCCTTTTTCCAGTCCCATATAGGGTTTCATTACAAAAAGAATCTGAACAGAAGAAACACTAAAAATATCCAGCTTGAACCTCTAGAATTAGAGTATAGGAAAGTATCACTTGTGCAATGCCCAACTCATACACACATTGTTGGAGATGTCTTCATTTAGAGATCTAACATGTGAGAAAAGAAGATAGGTGTTAATAAAAGTGCAAAGGAGTAATTCTGAGGAAAGTATTAAAATGAGGGAATGTTCAGCATGGTGGTGCTATACTTGTGCATGTGTCTGAGAGACACAGAGAAAAGTTGATGAGTCTGTAACAAGCGGCTTCATCCGAGTGAGGAATGAGGTGCCAAGTGAGATCTTTCTTTTGACCTACCTTGGAGAGCAATGCTGGATGGATGGACAGATTGGTAGATGGATAAATGGAGGGAGACAGAGAAGAGAGAAATAGGGAGAGCTGCAGTGCAGACGCTGCTTTCTTCATTGCCTGTCAAGGCAACGTCTGTCTGACAGAAAACCATCAGTTATCTTCTTGCTCTGATCCCACAGTCACAATTTGGAGCATCACCAGTACACAGGCAATGACCAGGGAAATGAAGCAGCAGACATGATAGATAAAAAGAATGCCCACTGCTGTTCTTGGCACTGTACTAGCTTTATCTTTTAAATAATTGTACAGCCTTGGCATAAAAAAAAAAATAAATTGGTCTGGAAAAGTAGTTGAAGTGGACCATTATGCACCTGAAAATGTGTTTACCCTTTTCCAAACTCTTCGGATTAAATATTTACTAAATGTCAACCCATTTCAGTTTTCCAATATATAAACTTGTCTTTGAAGAAAGATTTGTCTCTGGTTGCTATCTAGTGCTCTCCATCTCCTGTGTTTTCCTTTTCTCCTCTTTTCTCACCAGCCAAAAACCGGAGTGAGGTGCATTAGTATGCACACTGAATTCAGTCACAATTTTCTGTGGAGCCACATGATTTCACAGTCTACACTGTTGGTACAGATCAAATTTAAAGGTATCCAAAGGCAAGACTGATGGCAAGACTTGGGCTTTCATATAAATCTACAATCATACTTGAAACACTGACAATTGGATTCCCAAAATACATTCAGCTGTACTGGAGTTAAGAGTGTTTTGACATAATTATATTTGTCATTGATAATGTACTTTACAATTAACTTTATCCTCCACATTTAACTAATCATTCTTTAGTGAGCATTTACAGCTATTTGGGATCCAATCTGGAGCTGAGGGTCTTTGCTTAGGGACCCAGAGTGATAGGAGATACTTGCACCTTTCTCACTCTGCTTTAACAACTAGGCCACCACTTCCCCATTGGTACTGGATTTCTTCAGATTTGGCTATTTGCTCATGTTGTTGCAAAAAAATAGAGAATAGAGGCAGGCGAAGGATAGAGGCAGTGAAGAGTTACTATTTACTTTTTGGGGGGTGGCAGGAAGTTTAGCATACAGTTTGTTGTCTAAGTTTTTACATTCTTGAGTGGAATTTGTAATTTCTTTTTGTTTGAATTTGCGTCCTGCCATTGTCCAAAACAGGCATATGAGATTTAATTTGGGTTACTAAAATCATCCTAATCAACTTTATTCATAAAGTGCTTAAACACCAGCTACTGTAAAGCTGAAACATGGTGCAGTACATAAAATATTAGCAACACAATGTAAAATAAGCAAAGAAAGCATTGAAATAAGGTAATAAATATAAGTTTACAAAATGCATTAAAAACAATAAATGAAGGAGAGGCACTTTAACAATGAAATGATTTTATACTGAACTTTAAAATATATGACAGCTAGTGAAGAGATGCCAGGACCGTTTACCTGTTAAAAGACCAACAGCAGCTTTTTGCAGCAGCTGCACACATGCAAGTAAAGACTGGCTGACTCCAAGATAAAGGGAGTTACAGTAATCCAGCCATGAAGAAATTAAGGCATCGATTACTGTTTTCAACTGCTGCCTTGAAAAAAAAAGATTTTATTGTCGCTATTTTCTTAGCTGGTACAAACTACACTTGACTGTGGCCTTTATTAGTTTTTAACTGAGAACAAAAGCATTCCTACAGCATGATGTGACCATGGGAGATGAATGTTCGTGGGATTTTCCTTTTGTAGTTTTCTATGGGCAATCTTTTTTCCCTGTGTAGTTAAAATACATTATTAGATTTATTCGCTCCTGTGTGTGGTAGTGTGCGGGTCTTTAATAGAAATTCTACATTTTTTATTTTTTCTATTTTGCAGTAATGAGTAAACAACAAAATTCAATCCAAACTTTGAAGCTGACACCAGGTTCCTCTTTGTCTCATGATGATTTGTCAATTTGGTCTTATTTAGCTAAAGGATTTGTCATGTTTTCATTGTGGCTTTGGGATTTTCTGGTGAGAATTCATGCCCTTTCCCATGCAAAAATTCATTTAAGACAAAATGGGAATTTCAAAAAGCCCTTATGTATGCTTGTGTATTTCTGAAGAATAAAAAAAAATCAAGGTTTTAGGTTTTTTTTGCATCTAAATATTGTAAGTGGGATACTTGTGGGCACAAGTTTAAAACAAAGTTCACACTAATCTTTCAAATTAATGGCTACGAAGGCTGGTGTCATTTATTACCGTTGATCTTTTAATCTCATAGTTGGGGGTTAGTTTCTGAGTCTGAATCAAATCATGTTTCAATGAATGATTGATTTCTCTCAAAGGATGATTGCTTTGCAATACAAGGTGATCACTCATCACCAGAAAGAGTAAGTGCTTACTTTTTCTTTTACAAAGTTTAATCATACAGGAAGTCAGTTCAATTTCTTGTTGTGTTTAAAAAGAACCAAGGAGCCTGCACACACTGTATTCTACATATGAGACAGATAAATTCAAACAAGAGTGAACACAACTTGTTAAAGTTTGTCCTCTACTATATTTTGTACAAGCTGCCTTTGGTCTTTCCTTCTGTACATAATGAATTTTTATCTTTTGTTACTCTTCCCCCACCTGTAGAAAGATGATAGGGGCTCTTTTTTCATTGGTGTAACATCAAGATGCTATCTGAAGCGTAAAAGCTTATCAAGTAGACTATAATGATATTTAGGGACTGAATTGTGTGTTTTGATTGATATCACTGTGAGTAATCTGATCCTAAATTGTATTTGGGTCCCATATTGTTCTGATTTTAGTGTCTGCAAATAACTACACTCCCCCTCTTCTCTGATTCTAAACCTCTATCCCCAACCTGCACCAATCTCTTGCCTCGCTCATAGTCATTTGTCATAGCTATGATTCTTTCCCACAGGTAGCTTAGAAACCTATTTAAGTGTTCTGTGACACAAAAATAGATTATCTTTGTCCAATGCCTGCTTGGCTCATGGTTAATCTGTTGTACATATTGTTCCATATTGTATTTTCATTAGGCCCAAATTTACTCTCTGTTATGGCTAAACAAAATGAACCTAATGTGTCTGTAAAGGTTTTTTGAGAATAATTTGCTTATACTGTACAGTTTGAAAGCACATCAGAGCATACTGACTCTTCTCACCAGATCATCGAAAGACAATTTTAGACTGCATCAGTAAATTGAATTAAATCATCAGTTTCTATTTATAAAACCACTTTCAAAGTCACAACAAGTGCTTTTTGACTGTTAAAACAAGGAAAGGGGACAAGCAAATGTAAAAACATTTTAAGAGTTTAGTAGTGTAGTGTCAGAAGAAACATCATGCAGGTGTAGGGCTGCAACTAATGATTATTTTAAAAATCGATGAATCGGCCAATCATTTTTTCAATTAATCGATGAATCGGACAAAAAATATTTTTTATATTAACCTCTTTATTCCAAAATAAACATTTTAGACAGAACAAACAAGCACACAAGTACAGGTTGCTCATTAACTGTACTGGTGCAATATGAAAAATAAATTAAAACTATGCAAACTTACATGAGAAATTTGTGTCATAAAGCGCAAAAAAAGACATTTTTGTTTTTAAAAGCCCCTAAGGGGTTCAAACAATAGGCCCCCCCATTTCAACAAATGAGTTTTTTTTAGACCAGAAGAGTTCTGCCTTTTAAGACAGGATAGTATAGCAGTTAAAGTTGATACTTGAGAAAATACTGAACCATAGAGATAAAAATAGCCCTGTGTTTCAAATTATAAATTGTATTTGGAATAAAAATGAGAGAACTAGGGGTGCTAAAAAAACACATCCTCCACAGACAGATATTTACATGGGAATGTGGCATATAATTAATTGACATATTACTGATCTTGCTGGATTTTATTCTGCTTTACTTCCATAAATTGCAGGATCTTCTTTACTTTATCTTTGCCAGAAGATTTAAACTTTAAAAGCCTTGCCCTCATAATTTGCAAGTTAATTTATTTATAAAGTAAATATAAACGCTGCTTAAGCTAATTCAAATAAAATTAAAAGTAAAATAAGTAGCCAACCATATCACTGTCTGTAACCTACTAACACGGTAAGGAAAGCATCAGATGAGCTACCTGAGAAACTAACGTTACGTTTCCCCACTTTAAAACGAAACAAACATGGTGGTTCCGTGCCATGTTAATTTGTTTTCACAAAAGTTGCATGTTACGACTTTTTTCATTTTACAAAGCGCAGGCTATTTTAATTTTTATTGTGATGAATTTGCGCCGTCAATCCCGGCGCATGCGCGCTTCATTTGCAGTCTGGACGCTGAGGGTAAACATCCTGCGGCTCTGACTGCAGCGCTGAGAGGGACTCCTGCGGGAGCGGGAGAACGGGGTTGGGATGGGGGAGGCGCCCCACGGCAGAGTAGGAAGGATACATGCTTTCACGTAAGAATCTCCAAAAGCCGCCAGTGACACCGTAAAAAGTCACCAGATTTGTCGCTAGTCGCTTTTTTGAAAAATAGTCGCTGGAGGGGTCTGAAAGTCGCTGAGTTGGTAACACTGCACCCTTGGTGATGGCTCGATCTGCCGTAATGTTTTTTCTTCCCCCGTTTCAGTCAAGTGGATGTGATGACGGCGGCGGCGGATGACGCATTAAACGCGCGACACAACTAATCGATGATGAAATTCATTGTCAACGCTTTTAAAAGTCGATTTTTATCGATTTTATCGATTCGTTGTTGCAGCCCTATGCAGGTGCAACAAATTGTTAGGTATTGATCAAGAAGAAAAAAGGACCAAAGTACCATAAAGCATGTCTCATTGGATTAATTATTATTTCGTTTTTCAAATGTAGTTGTCCACTTGCCCTTCCTTACTTATCAGTACTGTAAATATGCTCAAAGAAATGTTTAAACTAGTTTGATTTGGATTCAAACTCATAATTTGCCATCATACTTAAAGCAAAACACTTACAGTTCAATTACAGGGATCATTTCTTGAACTCAGTGTTCTCTGTGAAAAAAACAGTTATCCATTATTTACTAAGTTTGCTCTGAATAAAAAAAAAGAAACGCTGCTTACTGCAGTTACTCGCAGCACCAGTGGTGTCACTCATGAGGCTCATTTCCTTATCCTGCCTCTTGTTCCTCACTTAAAACTGTTGACAGCTAAACAAAATGCCAGGCCATATGTAGCTGCTATGACAAAAATCGAAAGAGAAGATACAAAGTTAAAAGCTGAACTAACAAATAATGCAACATTGCAGGATAGAAATAGAATAGCAGAGTCAAGAAAAGTAATCTTATGTCCTCCATATCCATAAGATAATTGCAGCATAACTATAGAGATAGCTCAGGATAACCTCAGCTTTTCAAACTATCAGCTCTATCCTCCTCAAATCCACCTGTTTTTAAAGTGTTTACATCTGACAACTCAGAATAGGCGAAGATTACCCAAAATTAGGGGGGTTTTAAGAGGCTATCGAAATGGAAAACTTTCAGCCTATCTTAAAAGTAGACAGAGTGTTTGCCTCACAGAATAAAACTTGAAGTTGGCTTCATAGGAGAGGATCCTGAAAACCGAAATATTTGTGACCCATTCTATTCTATTGTATTCAGAGGATGGAATACAATTAATTCTGTTTTCCAAAACCAGAAAGATGTCTTAAAAAACTTTGAGATAAACAAAAGCCTGCTGATGGTAGGAGCAGCTCAATTAAACTTCTATTAATGAGAGCTACCGTTTGTTTTTTCTGTATGAAGGTAACAAACATTTCCTCAATTTCTTTGCCATAATTACATTGTTTTCTTATGTTTAGCTTGGAAAAAACTTCCGTTTCTTAATTATTTACAATGGTAATAAACTATATCGAAGGCAACATGCTGGCATGGGCTTTAAATATTGATACACGGCCTAAGAGACTATGCTTCATTTTCACCCTCCTCTCAATTATGTAAAGTATTCACTCACCAGCATTTGTAAATGTAAATAACATCCGACGCAACCTCACTCACAGCCGAACATGAATGCATCAGTTGTTATTCTTCTGTCTGTGCTAAGCATGGACTTTATAGTTAATTTGCCAGTTTCTGCCTTGAATTAACTTTAGTGACTTAATGTAAAAAAAAAAAAATATTAATAATAATGCCAGTTTCCTTTGCCTTAATGTTTGATGATCAGGCAAAATGTCTCATTAATACCTCACTGTTGTGTCACTGTTAAAACCATCCTGTGTTTGTCTTCTTTCTTTGACTTGCATTTTTAAGTAGGCCGAACAGTCTTTCAGTTTGCGGCACACTAATTAGGGGAAAAAAACAATTACAGTTCTGCCTTATCTCAAATTCAAACTCAGAAAATCTAAAGCCTTTCGGTTTTTGTATCTCTGAAATGCCTAAAGTCAGGTCAGTCTTATAAGGATTTATTAATAAATATAGTTAACAGTAAAACAGTGGAGAATAACCCCATGCTGACTGATAGTTTTATCAAGTGAAAGCATACATATGGTAAAGAGCATACTGTACACTGATTCCTGTAGGGCCTTAGAGATATATCATTAACACTGATGGAGTATGAAGTCTGTCGGACAAATAAGATTTAAACCTGCCCTAGTGCTGTTCCCTTCATTCCTACAGTATGTTGAAACCTTCCTAATAGAGTATGCAATGCTGAGCTCTAAAACAAGATGGAAACTATTCAAACAGGTATACTGGAACAAGTAAGGTAAGCTCTGAAAGGTCAACTCAATGGTAAGAACAAGGTTCAGGTAATCAACAGCTATGCAAAATCAGATAACCTGTAGGGATGATAAGTTGACCTGAAGAGGAAATTCAGGCCACTGATGTTAAAACACAGAAGCTTATCACCTTGCATGGTGGATTGCACCCCTAATTCAGTATCCAGAGACTATACACTAAGCACAAAGAAGGGGGCTTAGTGAGCATTAGAGCCACCATTGAAGATGAAACATCCAAGCTCAAAGAATACATCAGGAAGATGGCCTCTAGGGATGAAGTGCTCAGAAAATGTCTCAGACAGTGGAAGCTAGAAATGAAGGAGCTGGGGAAACCATAATGGGAAGAAAAAACCCATCATTGGATGTACCACTGACAGATAGCTGACAAAGCTTATATGATAAAATCTTAATAATGGCTAGAGAGGGCTGGGCTGAAGGACAGCAGAGAGGTACTGGTCATGGCAGCACAGGAGCCTTGAGCACCAGAGCAAAAGAGGCCCAGATTTACTATAACAGGCAAGTTTCCAGGTGTAAGCTATGCAAAGAGGCCCCAGAAACAATTTCACCATCTCACAACAGGATGTAAGATTCTAGCAGGAAAGTAATGCATAGAGCATCAAAACCAAGTGACTGATATAGATTAAATAAACATCTGTACAACCTGGAGACCCCCAGGTCAAAATAGGAGCCATCTCCCAAGGTGGTGGAGAAGGACAGAGGTAAGATCTTGTGTGACTTCCAGATGCAAACAGAATAAATGGTTATGACCAACGAACCTAGCATTGTGATCACTGAAAAGCAGCAGAGGACAGCCATATATTATCAATTTGGTAACCACAAGTGATGGAAACATCAGAAAAAAAGAACATGATAAACTGTCAAAAATACGGAGGTTTCAGGGAATATCTAGAAAGAGCCTGGAAGGAAAAGGCAACTGTAGAGCCCATTGTCATTGGAGAAATGTGACAGTGACATCCTACACTGGAAGTATATCTCAAACAGATACCTGGAAAAACACTATAGATCTCAGCCAAAACATGCAGTTGTGGGGAAATGGGGAAAGCTAAGATACGGTCCCTATAATATATTAAGATAATGTCCCTATTATATATATATATATATATATATGTACTGTATATAAATCTTAAACTTGCTTTAAAGGTCTAAAATAGAAATTGATATTCTAAAACATGGAGATCTTGAGGTTATTTGTTTCTTGATTAAGCTGCAAAACAGCTATGTAAAATGCAGTGATAAAAAAAATCTAGAATAAAAACAAAAACAGCACCCCTCTAAGGAGAAGAAGTATCAATGTTCAGCAGAGCATAAAATGTTAAGCTTAATGAAGCCATCTCCAAGTTTATGGTTATAGAGCATTTAGATTCTTACTGCAAGTCATTTGATCTTTTGTAAGAAAGTTGTTTTGAATGAATAAATATGTTTTTATCCAATAAAAGTGTGTGTAAAAAATTTGGTTTTCATCAGATATTAAATTTGGAGATCAAATCTCTTTGTGTAAGCATTACTCTTCAGTCTTCCCTTGTTCACAACAAACTCTTGTCCTTTGTTCCACAGAGTGCGGTCAGCTGCTAAATGTCAAATCTGACATCATTACTGTACTTTGTCAAATAGAAGATAAGTGTTTAGCACATTGATTTTCCTCAGTTTTTTCCGCTATTTACATTGACCAACAGATAGAAGTTAGTCTTTGAGGAGGAGATCGATGCTTTGCCAAACAATTATCATCTCATGAATGCATGATTGAAAATCCAATATCCCGTTTGATAAGGTGTATGCTTGAGGATGCTTTGTCATGCAAATGGAGCCACTGACATTGGGCCTATATGGAAGATACTGTATGAGCACTGAAATATAAAATGTTTGCCTTTATGTGAAGAGTTAAAGGGTTAAAGTACTTAAAGGCAAAACGCAATCCGGGAAGTTAAACTGCAACACAAAACTTTTTTTTTTTTTCTTTTTTAGCAACATCTGAAATAAGCTGCCTAGAGCAAGAAGAACACTTTGTCAGTGCATTCCAAAACACTGTTTTCATTCTAAAAAGTAATTTTAAAATCACAACATGCAATCATATAAACGAGATGGGTATGAGCTTGTTAGCATTTGATGTAAATGAACTACTCTTATGCAAAATAATGCCTCATTGCTCGCTCTACAGAAAGTGGGCAGATTATTTGCACAACAGAGTAACCAGTTCTCTGAATATGCTGTGTTGGAAATTTCCGTCTTTGCATCTATAATTTGACATTAAGTGCCGGCTGCTGCATTATGCAAATGAAATAATACATTGCATCTAATTCAAGTGGATCTCCCCTTCTATGCAATGCCATTCATGACCCTACTTACAGAAGTTCCAATGTGAAATTACTGATTGAAATGGTCATTCTGTTGTTTTCTATACATTCTCTTGTTTATTCAGATCCATTTCAAAGGCTTATGTCCTGTATTTGGGGTCCTTTACATCCTTTCCTGAGAGGGGGCCCAAAGTCAACAATGCAAGTGACTGTTCGCTATTGCTATATACTAATCCAGGAAGACTGAATTCTGCAAACAAACAAATCTGTACAATCTGCTGGGTTCCCTTAAATGGAAAACTTTTAAACCAGTATGTCTGTGTGATTTGACTGGAATTACCTTGTAAAGTATCTTGAGATGACATGTGGGATGAACTGGTGATATGAAAATGAAATGAAACGAATTATACCAACTATCACATAGTTTTTATTTACTATTACTCCCCAGGAAGAATACTCTTTGTTGCTATTTGAAAAGGTTTATTTATTTGCAATTATGCCTGTTTGACTCTGACTTAGAATAAGCAGTAACCTGTGTCTTGTGGAGATCAAACAGACGTCAAAAGCCACTACCTGTGTTTGAGAATTCTGGGATATAAATAAGAGAAAGCAAGGCAGAGGCTGGAAACCGAGCTCCAGCAAAACATGTGGTCAGGGATGAAGAAGACTGCAGGCTTTAAGCAGAAGAATGATCAGACAGATGGAAGTCTGGACAGAGAATTAATTCCTCAATAGGTCCAATCAAGCTCAGGATCCGTCTCACTTGCCCACAGTCACATGGACATCCTGCCCTCCACTGCCATGGAGTCTCCTGATTCTATGAGATTTTTGTCAGCCAAATCAGAAGACGGTGCTGTTCCCTCCACTTTTCACCTGTCTGTCTTTAGAAGTCAAGTTGACTGAATCATAAAAAGTCAAATGGTCCTGATGGTGTCAGCCCCAGTGTATGAAGGCCTATACAGAGCAGCTGTGTTGGATTCTTCAGCACCTTTTTTAACCTTAGCCTGACCCAGGAGAAAGTTCCAGTGATGTGGAAAATGCCACCCATTGTTCCATTGCCAAAGAAGGCTCAGCCAACAGTCTTCAGTGACTATAGACCTGTTGTAATCCCACGTCATGGAGGTCTTAGAGAGACTGCTGTCGGTTCACCTCAGCAAATAAAACCAGCACCTATCAAAACTCCCTTAAGTTTGCTTATCCTCAGAGATGGGAAGTAACGAAGTACAAATACTTCGTTACTGTAACGAAGTACAAATACTTCGTTACTGTAACGAAGTACAAATACTTCGTTACTGTACTCAAGTAGATTTTTCTGATATTTTTACTTTACTTTACTACTTATTTTTATG
>NW_015150793.1:293701-307599 GCF_000732505.1 Cyprinodon variegatus
TGCCACCCATTGTTCCATTGCCAAAGAAGGCTCAGCCAACAGTCTTCAGTGAGTATGGACCTGTTGTAATCCCACGTCATGGAGGTCTTAGAGAGACTGCTGTTGGTTCACCTCAGCAAACAAAACCAGCACCTATCAAAACTCCCTTAAGTTTGCTTATCGTCGTGGAGTTCGAGTTAATGAAGCTATTATACACCTACCTCAACAAACCTACTGCCAAAAAAGACAAGACAGACAGCACTGTGAGGATCACGTTCTTTAATTTCCCCAGTACATTTAACAAAATTCAGCCTGACTTACTTTGTGAGACACTTCAGAAGACAGGTCGGGACATAAACAATCACCTGAATCAAAGACTACCTGACTACAACAGTTTATTAGACTGAAAGGTCAAATGTCTAATCAAGTAGTCTGAAGCACAGGAGCACCACAGGGGACGGTATTCTCTCCATTCCTTTTTACACTGTACAAACAACAGATTCCTGTTAGCTGCAGATATACTCAGATGACTCTGCAATCATTGGATGAATCAAAGATGAACAGGAAGCAGAGTATAGAGAGCTGGTGAACTGTTTTATGGCATGGCGTTGAAACGATCATCTCATCCTGAATGTCACAAAACAAGGGACTTCAGAAGAAATAGGAAGAAGTTTAATCCTTTCAACAATATTGAAGAAGAAGCGGAGGTGGTACCTTGGTTTTCTCTGTACAAAAAAATAGACTAGAGACACAACTGTGAAGCTATCTACAAGAAGAGAAATGGCCGATTTTACATCCTAAGGATGCTTAGGTCCTTTGGCAGTTGCAGCAAGATGCTACATATCTTTTAGAAGACTGTTGTGGAGAGTGTGATCTATTCCTCCATCTTCTGCTGAGGTTAACGGCATCAGACTGAATGAGTTAAAAAAGCTCAAGCTTCTGTTCTAGCAACTCCTCTAGAACATCTGAAAATTATTTTACAAAGAAGAATTATTCATGGACAAAATGAGCATCCTCTTCAGAACATTTTTAAACAACAACAAAATGTCTTTAGTGAGAGGCTTCTCTAAATCCAGTGCAAGACAGACGGATTTAGAAGATCCTTCCTGCCTTCAGCTATTAACATCTACAACTCAATTAAGAAAAGAAGAACATTTAAAACCTACAAGTTACTGTTACATTTAAATTTCCCTTTGGGAATAATAACCTATATTTTAAATTAATTGAATAAAAAAAAAAAAAAAGGTTTCAGTAATGGCAACGTTACAACCTGTAGTCTGAAACTACTTGCTCTCATGGCTCGGAATAGATTTTGACCAATTTCTCCGCACAAGCTGAACATTTGAAGTCCCATTTTATTTTATTTTGTTATTTACCAATGTTTACTGCAAACTGATGTCCCGATGCTGGAAAATAGTCCAACAGATTTGCTTTTACAAGTGGACCATCATGGCTGTTGCCATAAGGTTCCACTTGATAATTGTGTATGAAACTTTATTAGCAGTGTCATACACATCTGCAATGGACCTGGGGATGGAAAGGGAGTTGAGAGAAGGACACGAGATAAGAATTAAGGGCAAGAGAGAAAGAGATGAAGTAAAGGTGAAAGTGAAAGAAGAAAATAAATAAATGAGAAAAAAAAATCGAAAACAGAAAGTCCCCCATAACTCCTAAAAGTTTGCTTCCACACCTATAAGAAATGACAAGCAAAATAAAATAAAAACTAATAAAAAATACAAAGAAAACACAACACACCAACCACGTCAAAAGACAGAGTATCCCATGGACAAGTAGAAATACATGTATACAAACATTGGAAGCACAATCTACAGTGTTATTCAGAGCTATGTGTAGTTGAAGCTGTAGCTTACTATTAAGAATAACTGTGTATCCATTAACATTTTTAGTCTCATCTGACCAGACTACACTCTCCCACTATTTCTTTTTCTTATTCTAATTATCTAGCTGACATTACATGTGTTACAGTTTATTTACTCTTAGACTTCTGAATCCTGCACAGCAAGTGCATAAAAGACATAAAAGTTCAGTGTGTTATCTATCCATTATTGAGGCAAATTTTCCTGCCAATTCCAAGTTATTCCATAGCTCTGTGTTAGTTTGCTTTGCTCCTGAAAACTTAATGAAATCACTGAACAAAATAGATTATATTAAATTACAACAGCTAGGGAGTGGATTGGTTTATTAGTACTGACAAATTTCATCGATTGTCCTAACTTTCATTGTGCTTTTTGACTTCCTTATCTTCATTAACTATTCCACCACATTTTACATTAATTTATTTATTGATTAGTTTATTTGATATTTTTTTAGATAAGTTTTATGTTAAATAAGTTTTCTTTTTGTTATTTAGGTTAAGGGGATGTTACATACACTGTAAGTAGGGTTTTTTGTGAATCAATCTCTCTAACTTTCTGCATATAGTTTGATGGCCAACAGATCTTTTTTTTGCAGTCCTCACTACTGCACAACCCTATTTCTGGCGTAACCTACCTGCCATGAAAATAAGATAAGCAGTATGTAAGAAAGGAGGCACAATCCATCTCTGCCTTTACTGCAGCCTTTTATGCTGTGTTGAAAATGCAGTGTGGCGCCTCCCCTCTCCTCTCCACATATAAGATAGTGATAGTGTCCATCTAAGCTTTACTTAGACCTAAAAGACCATAGAAGTAGGTTAGATAGTGCATATGTTTTCCATTATTATTGAGGCTTCTTTAATCTATGTGTAAGGTAACTTTTAATGTGTTTTTCTCAGTTTATTCAAAACTTTTTTCACTCCCGACTGGTCACCTATTTTCTTAATGGTTGTGGGGATAATAAAAACTTGATTTGACATTTAAGCTCTAATGGTTGTCAGCTGTCCCTTTAGTCCTCCTCCTCCTCTACCCTTTGGGCTTGAGCTTGTCAGTTGGTCTTGCCACTGACCAGGATACAGAGATTTATATATGCCAGGGTATTACAGAGCCCTTCTTAATCCGGTTTGTCACACTGCTCCCTCTGGAGTGGGGTAATTTCATGGTGCTGAACTGGTATTGATAGAGCCTCAGCAAATGAGGCACGCAGCAATCGTTAACTTTAATAACCATAAAGATGTGAGCATTGGAGTCGCATAGAGCCATGAGAGGAAACCCACACAGGTGATTAAGAATCGACCAGAGCCTCGGCCAACATGCACCTCGCATCTCTTATTCACACTAATGGAATTACCTGTTAAAGATGTCAGGACTATTACCACCAGTGATGGAATAGCTTCACTATATGGTTTTTTTTTTTTTTTTTGTAAATTGAAGCTTGTTTCCATGCATAGAAAAGGCCCATTAAAAAGACAAATCATTTGAACTTTCTTTTTTGTTAGTTGTTTTAGTGTCCCAGGTTTTGATTTAACATCCATGGTAGCTTTCTGTTATAGAGCACCATTCAGCATTCTATGTGAGTAGAGATGGATTCTGAATAACCAGAAAGGAGAAAAATAACAAACATTTATTTGCGTGACTCAAGTATAGCTGGGTCAGTGGTTTCTGTCAATCAACTTTATCTCTGTAGTCTTTTTTTTCCCCCCCACTTTTCCAACCCAGCCCCTCCCTTCCTGAAGTTTGTGGTAGCTCTGGGCACTACTGTAGCTGCTATGTCTACTTGTTTGTCTGCTCCCATTACTGCGGGTGATGCTGCCTCAGGAGAAAAGTGAAATCCTGGCTGAAGATGGGTAAGTGAGAAACCAGCCTAAAGCCCACACTATGGCCGGAGTTAGAAAAAAATAACACTGCACAATGTGCTTATGGACACTTGTTAAATTGGGAATCCACTCTAGCTTAAAGTGCATCAGTGACAGTTCAAAGGGTGTTTTAGACTAGATAAAATAGTTAACATCTGAAGTCTAAAATCTATTCCTTTTCTGTTCTTGACAAGTCTGTTTTCTTTATATTGCACCAAGTAACACAATCTTCTTCCTACCAAAAGAATAAAACAACAATACAAATGCACAGAACACAGAAACAAAAATAAGCATTCGTAATGTTATATGAAAATGTCATAAAAGCTCCAAGCACAATACTTGGTAACAGAGGTCCCAAAATTAATGTTTAAGTTTCAAATGTGTTTTGAGATGAGGTCTGTTGGACTTTCACCTTGAGGCCATCTTTTATTATTCATTAGCCAGAATCTCATGTTGGAGCACTACAGAAAGTCTTGTAAGAAATCCCTTTAAAGACAATCCCGAAGTTCACTTTTCCATATAGTAACAACATTTTTTTCTTATATATATATATATATATATATATATATATATATATATATATATATATATATATATATACACTGGTAATGGTTAGGTTTAAGTTTCTTGTCAGGGTTAGGGCATAGAAAGTGTTACAAAATGACTGAAAATCAATGGAAGTCAATTGGAGTCAACACATTCTCACCTCCTATAGCAGGACAGGTGTGGGTGGGTGGGTGTGTGGTGAAAGGGCTATAAAATGTACCATTCACTGAACTAGAAACAAAATAAAGGAAGGAAAGGAAGTGATGACCCATGGAAATGCAATTCATGGAAATATACAGTATGTTATCCTAAAATTAGAAAATCCTTATTTGGCAGTACTAAACCTCTAACAGGAATTTAGGCGTCTATCTGCATTGCTTTTTCATGCTGTTGTTTCTGGCATACAAATATGGACTAAGTTTGTATAAATATAAAGTTTATAAATAAGAAATTATTTTGAAGTATAATTGAATAAAAGCCTGAAATTCTTCCTACCGTTATAAGAATGAAAGAATCAACTATAAGAATGTAAATTTTCCTTGGAGGAGCTTTTGTATGAACATGCTATTTCTCAAAGTGGGTAAATCTGCGTTTTCCAAAAAGGTTATTATAGATTAGCAACTCCTGATCCTGTTGTATTCAAATGGTTGATTTAGTTTTCAGGTAATTATATATGTTGAGTTATATTATGTTGCTACAGAAACAGGCTTTAAAATAACCATCAATTGTTGAATTGGCAAGAGTAAAGTACCTAGATTTCCTGAACATTAAAACTTGATCGGTGGCCTTAAAAGAAAAAGATTTTCACGCCTTGCCTTGAGTTTTATGCAGTTTCACAGGTCTTTTGCTGCCATCTTTAAGAGGTAATTTGAGAAAGAGCTCTTGAGAATCCTGTTTCGACTCCATTGCTAAATCCCAAAGCTGATTGCTTAATGCAGCATAGAGTCTGGAATAAACACAAAAAGAATGCATTTCTTTAGTTTTATTCTCTCTCATCTACATAAATGCATTTTATATTCTGTGAGTTGTGGTTCAGACATTATTGTGATAGAAGTGACATTTCGATATGATTACATAAAGAAAAGCCACAATTCTAATACACTTTTTCATCTTGTACTTCCAGTGAAGGAGCAAAAATTTGAGGTGCAAATCTAGGTTGTGGAGTTTCTGATGAAATATGTACATCTTATCGGCTGCCAAAAGACTTAAAAAGTTGTTCCCAAGCACAGCCTCCAATGCTCTCATTTGGAATCCAATTGACAGAGCTTTGTAGCCTGTTTAAACATTATCTAAGTAATCGAGGGAGTGTTCATGAAGTTCATACTTGATGTTTAAATAATGAAAAGCTAAATTCTGACGAACATCATTAAACTTATATGCATAGGGACAGCTGGCTCAGTCACTTTGAAGCCTCTTGGTGCGAATCATTAATTTCCTCCCTTTTCTGTTTCCTCAAATCTTAAAAACAGAAAACCAATAAAGACAAACAGAAATTATTAAATTTTCAACTGTTAAGGATTATAGAAATCCTCAGGCAGAAACTTAACATCAGAAGAATGAAAAAGAAGGGTGATATTTTTCTGTTTTTTACTATCCAAGAGAGGCTCAGTTTATCTTACGAATCTGTATGATTTTAGCAATAATATGATATATAAGCTGTAACCCTGCATTGTGGATTAGAACTCTGTGATAAATAACTTTACTTCAACTCTACATACCTTTATAGTTATAGTGTTTATGGGATAAACATCAGATTTTCGCTTCAGATAGTAAATAGCTATCACTTAAGCAGGGAAACAATTGAGCTGTTGTTGATCTAGTAGCTTGCTGCTTGACAAAGTACAACAAGAACAGGGGTAAGCAGAAAACAACAGCAAGTATACACTGATTCACTTGTGATAAGTCCTTGTACTGTAAGTATCTATATTCTCCAGACTACTGTGCTGTGAAAGCAGCATTAGTAGACAGTGAGAGTTCTCAACCCAAGAGTTTTTGTCTATTTTCGACCTCCAGTTTAAGAATCTTTAGTTTCTTTCTAAAATGTCCACTAGATGTGGTTATTATTTAGGCATAGGTGAAGTTTCATTGCCTGATGGGAAGGATTTTTACATTTTTAAATGTCTAAAACAAATTTAAACAATTTGAATAATTAGGAAAGCTAGCATTAAAAAAAAACTGTAAAATCTGTATTCCCTGGGCAATGGAAACCTTTTCCATAACTAAGACTTTTAAAAGATTGCCAGCTTATTTTGGGTACTTCATAAATGACTTTGTCAAAGGAACGAATCAGATCCGTTTTATTAACTGATTTATTACTTCTTCAGTTAAGTGACAATCAGCAGGACTTAACCCAGAATTAAACTTCTCCCTTGTCTTATCCAGTGCCAAATCCTAGCTACAGCTAGCTTGGACTAACCCAGGATTGATTCTGACGGTTTCTTCCTGTTAAAAGGGAGTTTTTCCTCTCCACTGTTGTTACAAGCATGCCTGGTGTAAGGAATTGCCTTCGAGTCTGTGAGCCGATGAAATCAACTGGTTTTCCTGAGATAGAAAACGGACTTTAGCTGTCTTTATGATCTGATTTAACTGTCTCTCTAAAGTGCCTTGAGATGACATATTGTGAATTGTAGCAATATAAATGAACTGAATTGAATGGAATATTACAATTTTAACTGTAAATAGACAAGAAATCTGTGCAAGTTTAATAATTAACACACTTAATTAACACACTTGGGGCCTGATCTTCCAAATGTTTTTGCATCTTAAAGCAGGGGCAAATGAGTAAAGCTGATATTTAACAAACATGCAAAGTTATTTGGAAACCTGCAACCCGTTTTTGCTTAGGTGCCTTCATCAATATGCAGATGATAATATATTTACCAAACCGCATAAATCCTAAGGTATAGAAACAGGCGAATGTAAACATTTACATGTGCAAAGAGATTTTTCAAGCTTAAAACTAGTGTTGCACCGGCACCATTTTTTGGCCCTGATATCGATACTACTTGGATATAAAATCCATCAAAACTTTTTATTGCCTACCTAGAATGGGTGACAATAGTTGAATGTGCTTTTGGCTCTCAAAATGGTATCAGTGCCCTATCTGATGGTACTCGCCGATACCGATACTGCCATTTTAGTGCTGTATCAGGGCCCCGTCCGATACTGGTATCGGTTAGGGTTAGGCAATCTGGCATGCACTCATTTTTATATTCATGTGGCCTATAACAAATCATTGGTACAATGCCAGAAGATTGAGTGAGAGATTCAGTGAGCATGTAAACAGTTTTGTTTTCTGGCAGAAATGTAGTCAAATATCCATAAAGAAAAAAAAAAAAGGCTGTCACAAATTAATGCAGCGGGACGGCACAAAATCTTAAATAAAATTTAAGCAAAAAAAAACAAACAAACAAACAAAAAAGACTAGTATGCAGTGGTGGAAAGTAACAAAGTATATTTACTTGATTACTGTACTGAAGCACTTTTTGGAGTAGCTTTACTTTACTTGAATAATTTTTGGGGTGGTGCTTATACTGTAGCTTTCACTCCACTACATTTCAAAGTCAAATATTGTACTTTCTACTTCACTACTTTTCTAGGAAGCTGCTCCTGCTGCTAAGCTGTTGCTTAGCTTTGTAATCCGCTGTTGCTGTTTTTGTTTTCAACATGGCAGAGAGCAGTCCTTAGAATTAAATTTATACAGCACTGTTTTTGAAATTTGCATGAAATTCCACAAATGTGAGAAACTTAGAGCAAATATTATTTATAGTTTCTGATTTTATTAAAGCGTTAGTTGTTGCGAAGTGGCCAAATTGTTCAGTAGGACGAGTTCTCAAGTCAGAGTTATGGTTTCTTTGTGGTAATAGATTAAACGTTAAACTTCCTTTCCACAGTGAAAGTGTGAGGAGAATCAAGACTCTCCTGTTTTCCTATTAGTTTGTTTTAAATAAAAATAATAACAAAATAGCTGTCCTTATTTTCTTTGGCATTTTTGTGCTGAAGTTCTTTACAGGTGGAGTAGAATCTGTAGCAGAGATTTTACGCATCAATACATCAGGGTGTTTTTTCAAAAAGTATTTTCAAAAGTGGGTACTTCAATATTCTAACTGAAGTAGATGCTTGACTGAGTAACTTTTACTAGTTTTGGGGTAGGATTTGACTATGAGTATCAATACTTTTACTCAAGTACTTCTGTTGAGTACTCCGTCCACCACTGCTGGTATGTTTATAAAAGAACAACAGAATATTAAAAGGCATCACAGACCCTGTAATTACGACATGGATGATGCATTTGTTACTCATCGCAAGAGGGTATTTTTTTCCTACTTCCATGTTCTCTGACAGGCTATTATGGGCTTACCATGTTTTGCAGTATATCAGGTCAAAATACTGTTGAAATTCAGCTGCCGATCCCATCAGTACTGTCAATATTTGACATGTTTTACATGCAAAAACACAACAGAATAGCTTCTTGTATCTGGATCTTTCCAGCTATCCTATCTAGACAAGGCTGTTTGGTTTTTTTTTCTCTAGAGCAAATTAATACTATATCACATTATATTTCTTTACACCCATAGTTTTTTTTTGTTTGTTTCCTTTTCGTTCAATTTTAACGTACATTTTTAGGTTGACTTTAGAACTATAACTCTCTGAAGAGGTGAAAGTTTAATCAAAAGAACCACAATTCCTCCTTTCTGATGCTAATACCTTTACCAGCACCCCTTAAACAGCTGTTAAAAATACCAATGTCACCTCTAGGTTGGACATGATAATGGGGTCCTTGCACGGTTTTTTCACCAATTAGGGTGCTCTGGACTGAGAGTTGTTGAAGACCCCTGTGTGATTTGGGGGTGACAAGCATTTGAAAATTTCTAAAGTTACCACTGAGAATGTGTTCACCTTTTGTGATTTCCTGCCATCCCACTCATCTCAATGATACAAAAAACTGCTAAATTGGTGTCCTGCTTCCACACTAACAACATCTACATTAAGGAGTTTTGCTCAATTTGTGATGTTTAGGTGCTTAGATTTAATGCTTTCACTGATCCAAAATGTTTTAGGATTCAATCTTCCCAGTAACTCATCTGCATGTACAAAACTCACATTTATTTAATCCCAGTCAAGAACCAAATTTTTGATGCTACTCTCGCGGAGTTGTTGAATGGTTGTGTTTAACTTTTGAATCCCCTTCAGATTAAAATGTAGTATTGAAAACCCATCCATTGAGAACCCTAAGGAAAATGTTATTACAGATAGTATCTTTGCTGCATAAAGACTGCATGTTATGAAATATATTTGTTCGCCAAGTATACAGTATGTCATCAATGGTATTATTTATCTCCTCAATAAATAGTTATGAATAAACCGCACTCTCTCAAAAGATGGAGTATTTTACATTGTCTTTCAAATACTGAAAGATGCAGTGCTTTAAAAAAGTATCCATATCCATGGAATAGGAATGTATTTGAATAAACCAAATAAATCAGGTTTTATGGCATAAAGAAATGTAAAAGCAAAGTGTATAGTATATCTAATTTCTTTCAGAATAAAAAAGAAAACAAGATGTTTACATAGAGGCCATTAAAGAAAGTGAATAGTAATAAACAGCCCTCTTTAGACATATGTTTGTAAAAATAAAAAAAAGTAATTAAAAAAAATAAGTAATTTGAAAACAAAACATTTATTTTTCCACTTTCTATACATGTCATAAAAATTCTAATAAAACACATTGAAATATTTGGCTTTGAACAATTCTTAAATTGTTCAAGAGGTATAAATACTGTTTCAATGTATTTTATAGTAGCAGTATTTATAGTATGTAGAATACATTTTTTGTTGTTGTTGTTGTTAAAGTGAATCCTCAAACTCCCCAAATATTTATTTTATTTCACAATGAACCCAAACCTATTTTCTCAAACTCACATCAATAGATCCTATTCATCTCTACATTTTACAACCCCCCTCATTACTGCCTGGTAATTGGCCATTGGGCTAAGCTGAAAACAATGAAGCATTGATTTCCTTAAGCATAATCACCGCATCCAGTCATTTAATGACTGCTGCCACTGCAGGATGTGGGGAGAAAAATGACCAGCCAATGGTCCTATCAATGCCCTTCACCTTCCCTCACCAAAGGCGAGAGTGCACAGCCACCCACTCAATCTTGGCAAGTTAGTTTAACCTCCTTAACTGCCTGACAAGTTCCAAGCACTACAGTACATCCATTATGAATGCAGCCATGTCTCAAGTTGTTTCTGTCCACTACTGCAATAGAATGCACACGTGTTTGCTAATGTGTTCTTGAGCCAGACATATCTATTATAAAGTATTGCATGATGTCATATGCTTAACTACACGTAGCGTACACTTTGAATTGGGCTTTAAAATGCTATCCCAGTGTCCTGAGTGGGATGAAGTGTAGTTCAAGTGGCCATTTGTTGTTTAAGTGGCTCTTGTGACAGACTCAGTAAACTAATCATGGAGCTATTTACACTGCACTCAGCATCATATACCAGATGGTTCACACCTAATGTCCACCTGGCTGGACCTAACACTACTGATATACACACATTGATGGGTGTTTGTGCCTGAGACAAATATTATTTTGTCATAATTTAAAGTATTTTTACTTAAACATTTTCCAAAGTCATTACTTGGCATTTTATGTATAAAATCATCCAGAAATTGTCTTTAAATCCATGCTTAATAATTTTAAGGAGAAAAAAAATCAAATGGCTAATTTGAATCCTTTTTCACACGTTTGTTTTTCTTGTGACGGCAGGCATGAGAAATTGACTTGTTTGCATTAGCTTTCATGTGTTGGTGTAGTGTTAGCAGCATTAGCAGTTGGCTATGTTTGACTTACCATTGTTTACACAAAAGATAAAAAGTTACACAAGAAGCGACACTTACCAGCAATGTTACATGATGACTCAGTCACCTCAGGTAATTATTAACAGGCGTGCCTGATGAAAAAGGTGAGCTAATGTTAGTACCCATTCATGAATGACCTTAATCAAGGAGCAGTTCTTTAAGCATCCCAATGTCTAATTAAATTTAAAAAAAAAACTACAGAGCTGACATTTTTATTATGGTATTTGAGTATAATTTTTTATTCTGTAAGATATTTTTGATTTGACTATCTATTTAAATTGGACATATTTGTGCATCTTTCTTACTATATTTGATTAGTGGTAGTTGAATTCTTTGGTCATAAACCACATCAGAGTTTCCCATCTTCTACTTCTTTCTGCCCAGACACATCTAGCAACAGAGCCGAGAAACAGACTCTAATATGGCCTGACAAGTGGGTCCGGCAGGAGTGCAAATGTTTGTCTTGTAACCTGAAACTACAAGGACTGGTCTTGCCAAGACAGAAATTGAGGAAAATAGATGGAAAAAATTAAACTGTTGCTGAAATTGTCCCGCCTATCTGGAAATTTGTTCGTTAATTTGTGCCAAAAGTCATTTTGAATATTTGCACAACTATCTGGGCACAGAAAATAGTACATTTGCTGAATTTCTCTTGTGTAGTAGACACAGGTGTTAAAAGCACTCACATTCCCTACTTAAGTAAGTATAAGTAAAAGTACTGATTGAACTATACTTAAGTATTTAAAAAAAAAGTAAGAAAAGATTCTACAATGTAATTAGTATCAAAACTTAAAATAAATGTTTGCTTTTAACGAGACATATCCTGGTATTTTACATATACATCATTCTGGAATTGTCTTTAAACTTATTTATTGATTTTTCGAAGAAAAAATGAAAGAGCTCATCCTGACTCCTTTTCATTAGCCTTCTCATCAGGGTACACACAAGAAATTCTCCTGTTTGTGTGCATATTCATGTGGATTAAGCTTAGCAACATTAGCAGTTTGCCATGGTCCATTTACCATAGATTCCTGGTCTATTAGACCAGATATAAAATGTTTCAGAAGCAGTGACGGATTTGGTTTTAAACTTATATTTTAGTCAGGAAAACCTAGATTGAACAGAGCAGAATTTCTTCATAAGCAGCTGAGTACTTAGCTCATTAAATTTTCAAATAGATTTCAAAATTAAAATAGAACGTGAAAAATAATCAACATGTCAATTAAAATCTAGTATAGAGAGAATGGATGGAAAATTCCTTGTGTGTCAGATTGTAATCCATCATCAACAATGTTTCCCAGCCCACAGCCTTCATTCATGTCGCTATCAGGGTTTTTATATAAACAAACTGTGCTCTAAATTAACTGATTTCCCATTGTAGCTGGATTTTTTTTCCTCCATTTTGTTTCAGTTGTTACATAATTTCACTATCAATACACGTACATAGAAGTTACAAGCCAGTTGTGAGAAAGTGTGCAGTAGAAAATACAGACATGATAAAAGCTACTTAAGTACCGTAAGTATTTATAATAAGTTACTTGACACCTTTGGCAACAGAAGACCCCATTTTAAATATTTTTTAATCCACTAAAAAATTGTGATGAGCAGATGAGGCACTATTATTTTGTATATTTTTTTGTGGGTACATTGAGTGGGATATGTTTGACTATTCTGTGCTATCAGATATCCTGTCTTGGGATAAGCTCCAGTTTTAATTGTTGGATGCTGCCGTGTGTTACTGTGGCTGTCATAGAAAGATAAAGAGTTTTTCCTGGGGCCTGTAGGAAAGGGGAGAGCAGTGATGAAGGGCCTTTCTCCTGCAGCTCTGTTGGCTGCATTAGCCCTATGCTTTATAATTGTGTGAAGGGGGCACTTCCAGTGGCTACCTCATTACTCACTGGCATAGCCAGTCCCTGGCAGGAAGGCACACCTTGTCCTTTAGCTCTTTCTCTCAGCCTCACTCATTTCTGGGTGTCTCTCAGCTCCATCAAGCAGCACCATCCCTTGGGTAATCCTCCCTATTGTTATTTTGACCGACTAGTGCCTTTAGCGCATATCACCTTCTCTGTTGGGTGAATTTTTTTGACATCACCCTTTGTCAAATTGGGGCAGTTTGTACAATATTTGCTCTGACTGTCAGCTATACTTTGGATTCAAAGCTTTAGTGTGTTGCAGCCCCAGATTGCGTTGTCACGGTTGCGACTGTCAGACAGGTTGGATTTTAAAGCAGCCATGACTATCTGGTTCTTGTAGTTGAGACAAATCAGTCATTTCCAAAGCCTTTTTAAAGTGCTCAATCTCCTCACAAATGTATTTAAATATTTGGCATTTTATACCAATGACTGACACAAAGTAAAACACATCATGTACGGTAAACTTAGACGACTTTTATGTTAGCAGAATTTCGTTTTGTACAGCTTTTAGACAGTAAATGAGCAGCAGCTTAGTGGTGAAATTAACATATCCATTCCATAAAGTGCAGCAGGGATCAAATTTAAACATTATGGGAGGAAAAACATGGTGTAAGAACACACTGATATGGAAGTTCAGAGCATTTCAAGACCAATATATATGGTGCAAATATGCAATATTATGGCTTGGTGTTATCAGTGGGAGATTTTTTTTTTCCAGCAGTTCAGCAATCTGATGGCAGCTGGGAAAAAACTGTTGCAGAATCTGCTGGACCTGGAGCAAATGCCGCAAAGGCTCTTCCCAGAGGGCAGCAGGGAGAACAGTCCATGGTGGGGGTGTGAGGGGTTGCTGATGATGT
>NW_015150793.1:311394-334093 GCF_000732505.1 Cyprinodon variegatus
CACCACAATGTATTAAATAAATACAAATGCTGGGAACCAATTCTTTTTTACATTTCTTTAATATTTTGTTCTATTCAGCTACACAAGCATCCTCTTTTAGTAATTTATTGATATGCCGCACAATGTCCTCCTTTTTGGTGCTATAGAAATGGCCACCCTACCGGTGCCTATCTCCGGCAGTTTATGTGCAAGAGCCGGGTTGCATATTAATATTATTATTTTTACTATTATACTTTGATAAACAGCACACAGGAACCAGAATAATTCAAGTATGGCATTTTCTGCTGTCTGCTGTGATATTTATAATTTGAAATATTTAATCAACCACAAGAAAATGCGGTGCTATGCTTCTGGGCATCAGGAGAAATAGAGGATGATCCAGTTCAGCTGCTGAACACCTGAACACAGAGCACGCTGCGGATCACATAGCTTAAAGCTGCTCTGCTGATGGAAATGCATAACTAATAAACAGGCAGGAGAGCTTCAGGCTAATGCACCTGGATTACCTTGGCTCGAAAAAAACACAAATAAACAGAACCACATTTCATGGAGAAAAGTACAAAACAAAAGAAAATCTGAAAGGAATTCACATGTTTATAGAGACAAAACTGTAACGCCCTTTCACGCTCTGCAGTCTGGCCACTTGTACCTTCACCTTCAAAAAATGTTGGGGTTATGGCGAAGTGCCCACTTGCAAAAAAACACAAACCAACCTGTCTCCATTATGAGGTCTGTGGTGGACAGGCCTGCTCTGTGGTTTGCCAGTACTGACACTCCAAAGGAACCTGCTAAATGAAGCTGAACAACCCTTCCACACTGAGTATACAACCAACCTGTGATTGTATCAGAGGTGGGAATCCTGCAGCTCCAGAGCCACCTGTTGCTCTTTAACCACCTTACAGTGGCTCCTATCAACAGACACCAAAAACTAAATATAAAAAGGTATTTTTACAAAGGTTCATAAAATAGTAAAAGGCTAGTTTCATCATCCCCCCACATGTTTCTTTCATAGCTTCATAGAATACACACCAAATGACACTAGTAGTATGATATTTGCTTCGATACCATTTGGCAAAAGCCTACATTTTCCATTAATTTATTAGTTTATAAGCTTTAACTTTCCATTGACACAATAAACCCTAATCTAGCCTCAGGATAGTCTATTTTTACAATAAAAAAAAAAAAAAAAAAAAAAAAAATCAAACCAACTCTATACCATATAGGTATATTCACAATCCTTTCCAGCAAGGTTCAAGTAGGTGTAGCTGCTCTACACCAACTGGTTTAGCCTGACTGACTGTTGGGATTGGGAAAGGTACCTGTTGTATTTTATTACAAGCTAGGCCGCATTGCAGGAGTTACTTTGGAAATGTCAAGAGTTGGCAAATTAATCAACAGTTGTTTGTGGAACAGATATTATTGAAGGCTTCATTCACCATTTTGGCATATATCGTAGACTCCGTTGTCCCCACATGATTCATTATGCGTGGCAAGCATTAAAAGGACAGAAAAAAAAAGCTTACAGTAAAATTCTTAAAGTCACTGTTCAACACCAGTAACTTTTTGGGTCCCACAGCTCTTCCTCACTCCAACAGTCTTGCATATATAATTCAGCCAGGAATTATATTGCAAAAGTTATAGTTCTGTTTGACAGTCCTTCCCTTTAGAGTGTGGTGTAATTACTGTATGATGTCGTTTCTGGGGAAAAGAGCTGAGAAGACACACAGCGGCATCTAACCACAAAGTGGCAGGTGCCTTTAACACGTCTAAATGCTTTTATTAGAGCACTAAAGCCAAAAATGCACAGTGTATAGTTTGCCTGTGAGAATCCATTGTTCTCCACTGTATTCATTATCCAATACTGCTTATAAATCCATTGCTCATGGTCTGGTCAGATGTACCTTTAAGGCTTAAATATTACCTTTAAGGCTTAAATATTTAACCACAAACAATTGAATGCTAACAACAGATCAATTTTCTCGTTCTGATTATTGGCCTTGAAATAAGTATACCTAAAGAGACTTCAAAAAGGTATGCAGATCCAACAATTTGAAATGGAGGTTTAGGTGCAGCAGTGAACATTTCATGCTTCTTTGCCTCAAGCTCACCCAGGGAGAGAATTCTTGCTGTGTGTATTGATTAACAAGCTCTTTCAGAAGGCGAAGAGATAAAAATAGAGATGACAAGTCACTGAGCTGTACTGCTACGCTGTTGAGCACAACTGCCCTCTGTAAGTTATGATAAGTTAAATTGTTGATTATTTTTTACTTAACTTTGAAGATTTCTTTTGGAACTCATTTTGTAAACACAGAGATAAAATAGCCACACAGACTCTTTTTTCTTTATTTTTCATACAATCACTATACCAGTTAAATATGCAAGGTTAGTGTGTAATAGACAAGTGCTGTAGATGCCAGTCCAACATAGAGGCAAGCAGGACAATGCATGCACAAACTCATACTTAAGGCTAATTTAGATGTATAAACTGGCATGTATACTGGAAACTGGAATATGTAGTAAACTGTGGCATTTATTCGAGTCAATAATTTACGAAAACACCTTTTGCTACAATTACAGCTTCAGGTCTTTTTGGGTAGTTCTCTAGCTGCTTTATACATCCAGAGGCTAAATTTTTTGTTCATGTTCTTACAAAATAGCTCAAACAGGTTGGATGGAGAACACACTGAAGCACTGCTTTTCAAGACTCACCACACCTAAAATAGTTGCAGGTTTGGAGTTTTTTCTGAGCATGTCTAACATATTAATATGCTTCAATCTAATCCATTCCATTTTAGTGCTCGCTCTTTCAAATTGTTTTCCTCTTTAAAGGTCATCCTCTCCCCAGTCACCCATCCGCTACAGCCTTAGAATACCCTGTATTTAGCTTCACTGAGCATCTTCAAATAAATTCTTAACAACTTCACTTTATTTAGTTATAGGATAGCATAGTGACTGCATGATGTAGCCAGCACCATGATTTAAACATTTGCAAACATTGTGTTCAGGATTTATGTTGGTCAAAAATCTCTTCTTTTTTTTTTGGTCCAGAGAACCCCCATAGATGTTCAGCAACAGATTGGCTAAACTGAAGTGTGTGGTGGCAAAATGGACTCAGTTCTTCACTTGAACAGTTCTGTGCAGGCAGATTTTTAAAGTTGGAGATGATGACATAACCACGCTTTAAACGTCTGAAGAACTTTATTCCTGACTTGTCTTCTGTGCTATTTGTTTTATTTTTTTCCCCTCTTTCTTCAATAATGTTCTCTAACACATCTGAAGCCTTTACAGGAGACCTGTATTTGTACTTAGATTAAAACACACAGAGGTGTTCTTTAATCTTACTCACTCTGTTCCCCAATTTGATGACCTCCAAAGGCTATTTTTGTATTGATTTTAGATTTTTATTTTGGGTAAATTCTAATGAACAGGGAGGAAAAAAGAATTTCATTTTAATATTTCATTATGTACTACTCTCAAAAATAATGTGTAAGAAAATAAGTTTTAGATGCATTGCAAATTTTAAAGTTGAGGCGCTTTGGTTGACTAAGGACTTTTTGTCTGTGAACACAGAGGGAGATTTGGATGCAGGCAAGAGTTATTTTTCCTGTTTGGAAAAGCTACAGCTGAAACTTGTGTGTGTCAATATAGACCCATTGACTGAAGCTCCACTACTGTATGTGAGGGATTACAGATTATAGGAGCCAGTGCTCTGTCCCCACAGCAGTGCACCAGCCTGGCCCAGATGGAGCTTTCTCCCCAGGTCCTTCTGTTATTAATGTTCCATCGAGATGAGGAACGACTGTGGCCTAGCTCATCTCCCCGCTCCCTGGAGGACGCCTGCTGCCACTGTATCATACCCATGTTACATATCTATTAGACAAAAAACATTATATATAAATATCTGCTACACTGTTGTAGCAAATCAAATGCTGATCTCCAGAGGTCACTTGGACACGTTTGAAGTATGGAGGCCATAACTCTCCTTCATCTTTAAGAAAAATTTCAGAAAAGAGCATTTTTTTTCCATCCTCAATGATCTCCATTATTGGTCATTAGCATCAAACTCCAACATCAAAGCACTTAGAAGATCAGGCTCATTGTGGAATGTTTACTAACGTGTGGAGAAGGGCCACATGGGGATGTTATCACTTGCTGTTTGTAACTGTTTGCGCTGTTATTAATATACTGGGATGTGACGACAGGCATCATCCTCAGCGGGGGGTCTGCTGTCAGAGCATCCTCATAGGGTGAATTGATTATTAGCTTTGACAAGTAAAATGATGTCCCAGTTCTGTCAGGACCAACGGAGCTCCAAGAGAAGTATATCCCTTTTAAGAAGTAAAACGCTTACATCTCTCCTGCCTCACTGGACCAATAACAGCCGCTTGGATTAGGCGCTCATCACTGCACCATTGCCTTTATCCCTCAGTAGCAGACATAAAAACCACGAGCCATAGCATGGACATACACACACTGGTATATCCAGTTATTGTCTCAACACAGACAAGCTGATGCCTTAATACGCACTACTACATTGTGTTGTCATGTAGCTGCAGTGTTACAAAGGCTTTCAGCAAAAGACACACGCAGATGTCCTCTTGCTGTTGATAACCAAAGGGTAATGACCCCTTCTGTTTGACTGCAGGCCCACATAGTAGTGCATGACAGGTTTTGATGGTACATTTGAGATATATATCCTGAGGGGGTAAGGGGATGGGAGGTTATTGCTTAAACTTAATAATGCAGCAACTCCTGCCCCATCTCAAAAATTCTGATGGAAGAGGAGAGAATATGTTTTTTAATCATCATTATATAGAATTGGTATTGTTACATGAAATGTCTTTTTTTTTCTTAATAAAAACAGAGCTGTGACTGGTTGGTCAAAACATCGCAGAGAGGGCTTTAACTTTAAACCTGCCATTTCAGGGTCTGACGGCTAGCTTCTAAAGCAGACTGAGCACATTGAATTGAGGGAAAAAGTTATATTTGTGATGATATGTAGAGAGAAGAAGCCGGCGACATACTGTACATTTCACTGTTAAAACAGTACGCAGTAACAGTAAGTATTGAAAAAATCAAGGGAAATATTTTCATTGTTTTTGCAAAGTTTTGGGATCTGGATAATCTCCTATTACTTGATATTTAACTTCTATTTAAAAACAGCAGTCCATTAAATAAAAAAGGATGTAGTGCCTATATTTCAAATCCCTGAATCATAAAGGGCTAAGAAGATTGTGAACAGAGAGTTTTGTCAGAGCTATCCAACTTTTTACTGTGATATCTCTAATAAAAAATCCTGCTCAACAATTTACCTTTAGAAGTCACCTAATTTATTAATAGTCGACTTATGTCTACTTTTACCTTAGCAGAAATCCAGCTGTGTTGTGAAGGCCTTAAAATTTTCTAGAGAGACAGCAATAACTAATTAACATTGAAAATACATCATCGTAGTAAACAGTTGAAGAATAAGGTTGTGGAGTAGTTTAAAACAGGGTCAGGTTCAATTAATATCTCATATACTTTATTCAGTCAGATCAATTCAGTTTATTTTTATACTACTCTTATACCATTCTAACAAATGAGAGCATATATATATATATATATATAGTAAAGAGAATTGGTCCTATCACTGATCCCTGTGGTACTCCACAGATAACCCTGGAGCATGAGAAAGATCATTAATGTGGACAAACTGAAATCTGTCATACAAATAATATTTAAAACAGCCTATAGCTGTTAATTTCATCAAAATTGATTGATCAACTGTATCAAATGCAGCACTGAGAACTAACAGGACAAGTACAGATAAAAGTGCATTGTCTGAGGCCATAGGAATATAATTAGTGACTTTCACCAGAACTTTTTCAGTGCTATGAGCTCTAAAACCAGATAACTTCAAAAAGTTCATAATGGTGTAAGTGCTCACACACTTGTTTTATTTTACAGTAAGCTTATAGAATAATTGTATAATTGACAAAATCATCTGGGCTAAGACATGTTATTTATAAGGTTTAATTACAGCTACCTCAAAGGCCTGAGACGCATATCGATCTAAACAGGGTTAGATTAATCATATCAAAAATGTTCTTAATGGACCACTGTGTAGTCCATAATTACTGAAATAAATTCCACAGATGCAAAGCTACCAAAGCATCAATGTCCACCTAAAAGTGAGTTTTTTTAAAGAAAATGTATATGCAAAGTCAATGGTTGACGAATATCAAGGCACATCAAAATGTCCTTCAGTGCGTTTTGAGCAGCAGGAGCAGCGCATTTTGAAGAATCTGAGCAGCTGAAGCAGCTCTGCATGACCTTCTAAGCATCTGAGGCACGGGACATGCTGCACAAGCAGATGCTGAGTTGGAAAAATTGAACTTGACGTGCCACATCAATCAGAGAAGCTGATCTGGGAGCTGGCAGGGAGACAGACACAGCACTGCTGATGCAGATCGTTATGACCACTCCTCTAAAACAGTTAATCAACGCCTAAATTAAATTAAAATGTCGAAACATGTCGGACAAATATGTTTATTATTCTGGTACCTGCAGTTTAGATTACGTACATGAAAAATGCCTTCCAGCCACCACAGTAGCTACAACAGTAGCGGAATAACCCCAAGAGGCGACCAGGTCACAGGCGGCTGTTGGATGGGATTTCCAGTGACAGAGCAATGCCGGTGTACGGGGGTTTGTGCTGGTCCGACAGCAAAATTATATTTGAAGATAGGGTCGTAATCTTGATGAGCTGACTGCGCAGAAGCAGTTTTTAAGGTGAACTTTCTCACTAAAAAATTTATTAAAACTACTTTTTTACCCACTTATATAACAAAGCTGCTCCTTGCCATTGAACACAGGAGCAGCACAAGCGTAGGAAGCATCTGGACACAATTAACTGGACCTCCTTCTGGAGCGTCAAATATGCACTTGAGGTGCAGAACTTAGTGTGTACAAGCATCAAAAAGGAAGCAGCAGAAGCTTTTTTGATGCTTCTATCGCATGCGGTCTGAAAGTAGCATCAGTTCTAGGAGCAGTTGTTACAGGTTCGAGTCCTGGCCTGTTGACCTTTGCTGCATGTCTTTCCCCTCTCTCTATTCCAATTTCCTGTCTGCCTTATTTAAAAATACCAAAATAAATAAGGGTCGCTAGAGCCATCTGCAGCCTGCTAATGATCTGTATATTTATTTCAGGAGTGCTGAACCAGTGAAATATACGATAGCAGCCCTTGAGACCTGTCTATATACACCACTCGATTAGATCGAAGAAAATTCAGCTGTACACACAGCATCTATTCAGAATTGAGAATCTGCGGCAGGACTTGAAAATTGATATTCACACAAGATATCAAACCAATTTGACTGCACTTGATCTGTTTTGCAAGAGGAGTGGGCAAAAACATCATTCTGTAGATCTGCAAACATGGTACAGACATGCCTCAAAACACGTAGATCTGTAATGTCATTTACTGCATCATAAGTTATATACTAGCTGATGTTTGTTTATCACATTAAATTTAATTAAATGCACTGACTTCAATAGTTATAATGTTAGAAACTAAGCAAAAAGTTACATGGTATAAATACTTTTGAAAATCGCTGTGAATCTAAATTTTGTCATCAGAGTAGGGAGAGAAACTATACACGTAGCTGCCTTTCAAGTCTAGAGGTGCTCTGGTGAGGTCGTTATAAATTCAGTTATTCAGAAACGCTAGAGTGATTATGAAGCCAAACAATATTTTCTGAATAGCTAATCAAAACTTGGCACTCTCTCTTTTCCAGACTTGCTAAGATTAATGTCGAATAATGACTCTCTAAATCTGACCTTAGGTCATGGGGACAAGTCTCAATTCTCCAGTAATTATACACTCGCTTCATTTCTTCCACGCTCCTCTGACCTTTCCGTTTTTTCACACCCTTTTGCTGAATTCTTGCACTCTTAGTCTTTGTTTAATTTTAATAGAAATATTTTCACTACTTAAATCAATCATTATGGTTGACAAAATACACTGCAGATCAGTTCATTTGCTTTCTAGATACTGAGAGAAAGAGTCAAATTTTCATTCACATATACCGGTACCCGTTTGGTTGGCATCTATAAGGAACAAAACAACTAATGGGATGCCATAATTTCAATTTGAATTACAATCAGCTGATAAACCCTTTTGCAGTTACAATGTGGGTTTATTAAGTCCACAGACACGTATTCACATTTTGACACAGACACAGATCAATTCTCCATCTCATTCGTCAAGACATTCAGACATTCTGCTACCTTGCAGGTACATGTCAGAGAGTTCAATCCATCACTGAACCTCCTCGGCAGAGAACTGACAGATGCACTTGTAAAAAGGTCCATCTATTCGTGTTTTTCAATCAGTTTGAGTTCCCACCCCTTGCGTATTTGTCTATCAGAGGTTAAAAAGTTCAACCTGCTTCATGGCTAACATCTTGAATAGAAGCTCTTCCACTGTTTGCTTGTTGATTGTTTCAACCCCATCTGTCATTGTTGACAGTTTGCTAAAGCATCTTTAAAGGAACATGAGTTTTTTATTAAGTAGCATCGACACATTAAATGACTCCAAAGTCCCTCATCTTGTATGCAGATGGATCTTAGAATTAACCATCAGTCAGAAAAAAAGATTTGCCTGTGTTTGCCACACAGGAATAGTCAAGTTGTCCATTGTTGCAGCAAAGGCCATGCCGTCTGAGCTGATGGTCACTAGAGATTAAGGAAACTGATTCCAGCCGAAAAATAGACACTTCTCCACTGGTCAAGGTGGAGGTGTTCTAAGTCTGTTGTGGCAATAAACAAGCCACAGTTTGGAAAAAACTAGAACCTATTTCAACAGTGTTGCAAAGTTATCCTAGCTTGATTTTTGTTGTGTGTGGCTACTTTTAGCAGCTGTGTCAAATAGTAAGCTGAATATCATTGCCATAATTAACCGTTACTGCCTAAAGCTATTAAATACAACATATTATTGTTTGCTGTTTAAGTAGGTTGTACATTAAATAGAGTTAAGTTTAAATATAAAAAGAAAAATGTAATTGTAGGTAGAAGTATGCAAAATACAGAAAAATGGCTTTATAGGGAACAACTGCTAGAGCTAGATGGCAGCAAAGTGCTAACCATATGCAAAGATGTAAAGTCAAAACTCCCACTCAAGTTGCACTTGACAAACAACTTATCCCGCTCTGGAAGTTTACCTATGCCCACAAATGGTGCAAAAATGCACCTAATGGAGGTGATGCCCAGTGGACTAGGGAACATGGGGGGCGTAAGGACTCATAATGGTCTTCACTATGATTGACAATGGATTAATGACAATACAAACTTAATTAATCACAATTATTAATCACAATCACCGGACAATAGTTTTAAAATCAATACATATGGTGATATAGTTTTATTTAATAGCATTTCTGGCTTTTCGGTACACGCTGCAGTCTGCAGGTACAGGGTTTGTCAACGACTATAAAGTTCCAGGCGTGTCAAGCAGAACAGAAAGAGCACCGGCACACTGGCTACATTAGCAATGACGTACACTACAGACAGGGAGCCTGTGCCCTGTAGCTGTAAGCTGTACTGACTAGCTGTCAAGCTCAAACAGGGTAAGTTTTAGCTGCAAAAATGAGCACCCAGGATAACATGACCAACGTCCCCATTTTGATTTAACTGTACCTGGCAGAAGCTGGCCCTGTAAATGTCCCCAAATTTGGCATCAAATGGCTAGGAAAAAGGTTTTTATTTCTAGACCGTGTGGAAAGCATGTTGCTTGTAAAACTGGTCACATAGCTTAGAGTTGCACTTAGGAATGAATGTGGTTGTTGTTAGCCTCTGATGTTATCATCAGCTAAAATCTTTTTATGTTAGCTGTAGATTTGTAATTGTGATCATGTGAAGGTCGCTGTAAATAAACACTGTAGCAAATAACTATGGATTGTTTAGGAGAATAAATAAATGTGACTTACAAGGGCACTACCAAAAATGTCAAGATCACGAGGGATGCTGGTGTCTCCAGCTATCTCCAGCTGTCAAAGGGGTAGAGGCGGGGTACACCCTGGACAGGTCGCCATTCCGTCACAGGGAAACACAGACAAACAGGGCATTCATCCATTCACGCACAAACTCACACCTAAAGAGAATTTAGAGAGGCCAATTAACGTAACAGTCATGTTCTTGGACGGTGGGAGGAAGCTGGAGTACCCGGAGAGAGCCCAGTCATGCACAGGGAGAACATGCAAACTGCATGCAGAAAGACCCCGGGCCGGGAATCGGACCTGCTACAAGGCAGCAGTACTAGCCACTGCTTTACTGGGCAGCCCTGTGCTATTTAGAACATTAAAACAAAATTGTTTGTGTGACCTTAGTAAATATTTCCCCAATATTGATAAAGAACATCTTTAACCTGGAATGAGAAGGGAAAAAAAGCTTCTAAACACTATTTATTGTATTACTATATATGATAAAGGCATGGATACTGTTTTTTTTATTTATTCAGTAACTGAACATGAACTCTGTCAAATATTATTCTGTATTATGTTTTTGCTGATCTGCATAATGTTTTGCTTTAGACATGTGTCCTTTGACTTCTTCAAACCCATTTTCAGTCCTTTGGTCTCATGCCCACAACAGTCACACTCGTTGATATTAATATTTTTTTGAAGGCTGATATTTTGGGTTATGCACTGCGTTCCTCATGAGACAGTGTGGTCCTGTCCCTGATGCATTATTTCATTTTCTTACAAAATCTTGTTAGAAACCTCATGAAAACCTTATAAATTCAATACTTAGCACACAGTAAATGTGAAATCTGGGTTTTCCTGGTGTGATGCAGTTTTTTCGACAAACTTTTGGGGAATCACAGAGCAGCTTTAGTGATGTTCAAATTATGCTGAATAATTCCAATAAAATGACTTCTGAAGGCAGATGGATGCATCTTATTGAGGAATAAAATAGGCTGTTTGCATCGATTTGTTTGCAAATACATTTTTCAAACTATATACTTTCCTTTTTAAATAACAACTGTGTACTAATGTCCTTTCCATAAGAAAATATCCAAATAAGATACTTTAAATGTTCTGTTTGTTATGCGTGTGGAGGCAAAAAGTTCAATAGCTAGGTTTTTTTTTTTTTTTTTTACCAGAATTGAGATATGATATGTGGGCACCTATTTATTTTGTGGTTCTCCTACTTATACTGTATTCCTCTAGTAGTTGGTCTGTAACCTTGGCAACAGATGCTGGGGGATAATTAAATATTTCATTTTTTTTTCTTTAGAAGACTTGGAAAAACATAAAATGATTCTGCACTAGTTTAACTTCTTCCAATCACACTACAGTTTGAAGTACACATCTTCTTTTTGGTGAAGATAATAAAAGAAGAACTGATTATTCTAAATGTTGGTGGCAGGCATGTGTTCTAAGCATCCAATTTGCTGGAAAAGATTCTGCTGAGGAGAAAAGAGTAGAATTACAAATTACTATAGGCTTTGAAGTCTTTATGTCTGCTGTCAAAAAGCTCAAGTGGAGAAGCACAATAAACAGAAACAAATTCAAAAGTGAAGATGATAGCAGGCTTTAGAATTTTGCTCTGATTTATTTCTGATAGAAATTCTCATTGTAGAACATTTTGATTTTAAAAAAATAATTAAAGCCTCTAAAGTTCTATGAAATTGGGCATTATGATGTGATGATAATGTTTTGTCCCAGATACATGCAACTCCCCTGCAATATTTTGTTCAAGTATTCTTTCCCATAAAATATTCACATATTTCGCCAAGTTAGAGGCAAATAATTCAGCGATTTGAACAGGGATTTTATATGAAAGACAAATTTTCTTTAAACTATTAAGTGGAACGGATGTGATTCATAGCTTTCGAAAAACTTTACAAAAAGAAAAAAAAAATGTGAAAACCTTAACATGGAGTTATTTTCAGCTTCTCGAATGCTGATTCCCCTAAATCAAATGAGTGCATCGATTTGCTAAAAACACATTTATGCTTTGGGACAATATCTCATGTTTTGAACATCTTATGGAGGGCTGTTTTAACTCATTATTTGCTAAGTTTGGCTTTTGCTGTAGCTGTAAACCTAAGACACGGCCACCAACTTTTCATCACTTTGGAATCCTCAGATTTCAAAAGGCGCTATATACTGTAAGTACAGGTAATTTCCTGTTTGGGTGGGACAGAGCAAATACGTGGAAGAAGGTCTGTTCACAAAAGCTCTGTTCAAATTTTGGCCTTCATGCAAAAGAAGTGTAGAAAAAACAAATACTGCATTTGAATATGAACAAACTGACTTCACTATAAAATAAGATAATCCTTTTGGGATGCTTTATGTCAGCTGAGACAGAAAATTATGAGAAGGGTGAGACGGATGCAAAGGTTCAACTTTCAGTAGAACAATCATATTAAATCATATGGCCGAAGTTACACGGCATAGTTTAGTCAAAAAAGAACAAATCAGGAATGTGTGACAAGGCTTTAAAGTGATGTTTGCATATCCTCTCTATATGAGTAAAAGCTTCCAATTGTCTAGTGCTTAGTTTAAAGTCTGTTTTGATGCTTTAGAACGAGGAATCTATGTTAAAAATGTAGGAAAACATTTAATGGAAATCCCAGATACTGACCTATATATATTCATATATTCGAAAGAGAAAACACACATGAACATGAGTGCACACATCCAGAGACACTCAAGAAAAACAGAAAAGGGGGGAATGTTTGATGAGAAACAGAGAATATATTTGTTTTTGTCAAGCAGCTTCAGGAAGAATCTAGTAGATGTTAATGAGGGGCAATTAGTTTTGATTAAAAATGAGATCGCTCCCTTACTTACAATGGAGCCATTTCAAAACAAAATAATGATTAATTTTTGTTGGCTGAAGACATTATTGCGTACAGCAAAACTACCCAGGCAGCAAGGTTACAACTGCTCAGAGGCCAAAGAGGAGGAAAAACAATAATTTAGAAAGATGGCAAAGCTCTCNCCAGGCAGCAAGGTTACAACTGCTCAGAGGCCAAAGAGGAGGAAAAACAATAATTTAGAAAGATGGCAAAGCTCTCATGTGGTGATACTCATAATATATTTGCATAAAGCATACAAAATAGAGCATAGTATTAATGTGGTAGGAAAGGGAAAATTGGTTATAACACCTTAAAGTACCCTCACAAGTGTTTTCCTTTACTTATTTACCAAATGGCCCAAAGCAATTTCACCCTGACAAATAAGATCTGAACCAGTTTAGCAAAGAACCAAACAATTGTGCCAAATTTTCCAGTCTGCCAATCGAGGTATTATGATTACAGTAACTCTATCAAACAGAGCTCCGGGTGTTAGCTAAATGTCTGAACCTGCATTTCATTTCTACTGTAGATACTGTTTCTTTATTCCCTGCAAAATAGCTCAAGCTCAGAGTGCCAGGAGGGCTTCTGTAAAGATCAGTATTAAATTCTCAAAGTAGCCTAACCACACAGTATTTATGAGTATGTATGTCTCTATTTATCTTAATATTATAAATAGACTTTAAAGTGTGCAATTGTTTCATAATGTGGAGATGTTCCATTTGTATAAATATTTTTACAAGAGTCTGTGCATATGTATGTAATAGACTAAATTTCTATGGCTCCATTTGACCCTTTGCAGCGTCCATTGTAATTGGGAAGTGGTGGTGTGAGATGGAACCGTGTCTGGAAGGAGAGGAGTGCAAGACTCTGCCTGACAACTCTGGATGGATGTGCTCATCTGGGAACAAGATCAAGACCACAAGGGTGAGAGCACACACATGCTGCATTGCGAACATACATAAATCTGTACCCCTAAAACACAGCATTGTGTATCCAGAAGGTGTAAAAATTCTTGCTGTGTTTGCAGTAGTTTCAGGTCTTTCAATCCTGACACGCAAATCCACAGAAAATGAATGCTGAACATAAAATTCAAACAATACATGCCAACAGAGGGTTTGTCTGCATCCATTGCTCCCCCAAGACCTTAACTGCTGATAAATCATATTTAAATATGTCCTCCATTGCTACCTGCTTCTATAGAAATGTTTGCACTCTGCAGTTTATTCTGACATTGGTCTACACCCTCTGTATAGCAGCGTTGGTTCTTTAGTTCTCTGAGGAACTGTTGCATTTAAAAGTACAGCTAAATGAGTGTTTAAAAAGTAAGAGGTCTCTACCTTAGGCCAAATTCCTCCCAGAGATAAAGATAGGAATAATAATTAATCTTATTGATCACACGTTTGAGAAATTTACATCTGCATTTAACCCATCCCCTTGGCAGAGCAGTGGGCTGCCATTGTTGGGCGCCTGGGGAGCAGTGTTGGTTTTAAGGGTCTTGCTCAGAGACCCCAGAGTGCCAGTCTGTGGGAGTGGGGATCAAACTCAGAACCTCAGGATTCCAAGCTCAATGCCCTAACCTCTAGGCCACACTCCCCATAAAACCTAGTTTGCTGCTCTACTGCCTTAAGCTGTCTAAACTGGTTTCCAATATAACACTTCATATAAATAACAGAGAAAGGAATTAAATCTTCCAATTTGTCGGAAGTCGTGAGCTGATTTGTAATCATTAACTGGTTCTCCTAACTTTATTTTAGTGCTTAGTGACAATGACTTTCAATAAAATTGGGAACTAGTAGAAGGGCAGTGTTGGTTAGACAGCATTTGGCTTCCCAAGGTTGTTCTATAGATTTGTTTGTCATCATTTAGAGGTAAAACCTGAGCAGGGTCTCTGGCAGTCACCACTGGCTTAGGTTTTCAGAATGGAGTTGATTGAATGGGGATCCTTTCAACCGTTCAAGGTAAGGTTCAGCACACAGATCTCTAAAGAATGCATCTCTAATTTTCAGTTCAGTCCTTTGCACAATCTGAAGTGAAAATAAAATGTCAAAAGACTCATTTTTTTTCCAGTTAGATAATTTAATAATTTAAAGTTCTGCACATAAAGGGAAAACAAAGCGACACATTAAAATGGCTTTGGCCTAAAATCTCTGAAGAGGACCAATAAAAGTCAGGCCTGAGGCTGGTTTTCAACCCGATACACACATGTCCTTTTCTTTCTTGACCCTCTCTTTGCAGAACACCCAGCCATACTCCCCTTTTTAGCTTCTGGAAGCAAAATGCAGAGGATGCGTCAACAGAAATTGAGCTGCATTCTTGCTTCTGTAAAGGTTAGTCTTTTTCTTAAGCTATTCTGTCTTTTTTATTTTGATTTGATGTCTTTCTCATACATCAGAATGTGTACTTTAAGTGTCAGGTGGTATGAGTGTGACCAACTCATGTTCAGAGATTTCCTATTAACCTAAATACTCAGATTAAATAATCAAGTGTGTGTTTACATGCTGTGCATGATTAGGCAGGCGTGACACAAATGCTGATCTTACTGCCACCCACTGTAAATATTTATCATCCAGCACAGGCAGTGCATGCATAAATTAGGAGTCAGTTCTAGTAATTTCTAAACAGAATGATTTCAAATACATCACTATACATGTGATGTTCCTATGGGTTAATGTTTCCATGGTGCGCTGTGAAGTCAGAGTCCTCTTAAGACCACTGCTGTCTGTGATTAGCTCTTCTTCCTTTCTTTGCCTCTTTTGTTCCAGGCCCAGATTTTGCAACAGCCACTGTGTATGTTTGATTACAGCGTCTTTCATTGGTCTGCCAATCCCATTAGGGACTAATCCTGCCCTTCTACATGCTCTTCTGTTTGTCTGTCTGCTCCTCGAAGTGTATGCTGGCCTGTGTTTCTTGTGTTTGATTTGTGATGCTGTTTCTGTGGGTAAACGAGCAGGATTGCAAGGCAGACCCCTTTCCGTTGTGTGGTGTGTTATCAGAAGTCACTTGATATCTTGTTGAAGCAGATATCAGCACACAGGAAAACCACAGACCATGTGAAGGGCATTTTAACCCTCTGCTCTCTCTTTAAATCAACATTCAGTTGCCTCCTTGGTTATAATGTCACACCTGCACAATACCTTGCAGAAAGGTATTAATAACCCTTATTTCTTAGCACTTTCTCCCATTTCATTCCAATCTTCATTGTATTTTATGGAGATTTCAAGTTGCAGAAGATGTGAGTTTAACTATTTTGTTTTGGCGGATCTACCATCTTTACAGACATAAAGACTGAATAATTTGCTTTTTACAGAGTAAACCCAGTAAGAATAAGTGGAGATCATATCAAAACAATTGGTGTAAAGTCCTACTGCAAATTCTTTATATTATTTATATGTAGAGTAGGAATGCACAACTGTGAATTTTAAAAAGGAAAATGTATTTATTTCAAATATTTTAACGATAAATACTTACAGTCTGTGATAAAAACTGGGTCCCATTGCTAACTTCACCAGAAATTATCCTCCTTACGAAATATATTATCACCATGTTCAGTTTTAACAGAGACCAGGTTACATGAACTTTAATGAAGAACCCATCATAATGGTTTTGGTGCATCCAAACTAAAAAAAAAAAATGTTGTAAGAGCAGACAGCAAAGCAAAGGCTTAGTTTCTTTATTATAAAAAAAAAAAAAAGAACTTAAAATTTCAGTCTTGTGGATATTTGGGTTTCCAGTTAAAGATTTCTACATTCACATTGATAACCATGAAGATGCAATGTGATAATTGTAGAAAACGTTGGTTTAACTCATCATGTGAAACAGCTGATGTACAAACTGAGACTGAAACATAACAGAGACATATTTTTGACTCAATCATCAAAAGGGTCTAAAACATGCCTTTTACTAATGTTCGTTGACATCTTTGAGATTATATTTGAAAACATAAGCTTTTCCAATAAATAATTTAGCCAAAGAGACCTTATAAGAAAACGCATATTTATGAATGTTGTTACTGTAGTTAAACCTTTAACAAGATTTACTCTTCTACCTCCACTTTGCCCCCAACTCTGTAGATGATCTGGTAGATAATTTAAATTCTAATATTTTTGTCTTCATTGATTAATTTGCTCCAAATATATTGAAGGTCCTTACTAAAACAATTAAAATGAAGGAAGAAAGTCGTGGAAAAATGCTCCACTGTTCAGAAGTGAAAAAAGGGGAGTATGGGAGGCAAAACACAGGTGGCGAAAGACTGACTCAGCTGATGTAACTTACAACTGGAAAATGGAGAATCTATCTTTTCTGAGCTCATCAGCAAAAACATTAACAATTCTCATGCCTTATTTTGCCATGGTTGAAAGGCTAACAAGTTAGCAAACCTCCCTGTAATATAGCATCTAAATTCCATGGCCTGCAATAACTGTTTCTAACTTCCTCACTGAAAAAACACAAAAGGTACAGTCTGCATATCCCTACCAAGTCCTGTAAAAATAATTTCTACAACTAGATCTGTTTTTGACATAATTTCCCAGTTTCACCAAATAAACTGCAAAACTAAGAAAAAAACACATACTAATACCCCTTTCCCACAGACCAAATAAAAACCTGTTTTTAGTGGCAATGGGAACAACTCACTGACCCGTGTCAACTTTGATCAAATGACTTGGCAAGCAACTGTTTAAAATGGCTTTCAATAGTTCAATTCCGATTGGCATACTGTGTGAAAATCAGACCTGTGTCGATCCATTAATATATGATACCATTGAGCACAATGTACATATGTCACAACATTGCGCCAATCGCAGCTGATATAACAAGCCAAAACAACTCTTCATTGTTTAATTTTCTTGTTTCTGTTGCACTGGTGACATCTTCAACTCCAGCTGAGCATGATGGGGTCACCAGAGAGCTTGCCAGTGGGGGGTCAGACCGACCTTTTTTTCTGCCAATGGGAAGGGAGCTGACTGTTAGCTGGTCGACCAGTGTTTGAAAAATTTACGTTAACCTGGAGATTTAAGTGCGAGAGATATGCTTAATTAAGCTTTTCGTCATACTGTCTCCATGTTTTACTCATATCTACTCTTAAGATAGCTCTGCCTGCTATAGTATCTGATTCAACTTATGGCCACCTTTACTTTTTTCAGATGCTTTCACCCAGGCAGCTAAAAACAGCAATGCTCAAACCACAGTGAAAAAGAGCAACTTGGACAAGCTGCTGTTGCACAATTAAATGTCCATCTCAAACCTCCCTTTCATAAGTAAGATATTTAAAAAGCTGTCTTTCAACAGTTAAACACGTTCGTAACAATGACTAGCCGGTTTAATCTCTTCCAGGCTTTCTGTGCTCACCACAGCCCTTGTCAAAGTGTTCAGTAATGTCTATATAAATGCAAACTGTGAAGGAACCACAGCGCTGGTATTATTGGACCTTAGTGTGGCATTTAACACTGTTGATCTCTCCATTTTATTGGAAAACCTGGAAAAATGGGTCGGCATTTTTAATTTAAACAATCAACTGGTTTGAATCCTACTTTAAGGACAGGGATTTTTTTTTTTTTCAAAAGATAAGTTTACTTTAGAAAGTAGACATAGCCCTTATGGTATTTTAGCATCTTAGCAGTGGTATTTCCATTTTAGCAGTGGAGATTTCACATTGAATACTAGGGAGACTAAACCGTCCTTGTAAATTTTATAAAATAATTGTTATGGATGTATCCATCCATCCATCCATCCATTAATTTTCCATCATGCTTTATCCCAGCTGGGGTCATGAGGGGTCCTGGTGCCTATCTCCAGCTGTCTACGGGCGAGAGGCGGGCTACACCCTGGACAGGCACATAAATGTAGTCATTAATTCAAATTAAATGTACACAAAATTTTCCCTGGTTCCATAAGCAAAGGCATTAATCAGCTGTTGAATGCATTCTGTGACACAATCTCCACTCCGCCCTGGAGTGGCAGGATCAGGTCTCTTTCAGTCTCTATGTGAAATCTCCTCTGAGCCTCCGTACAATGAGGCAACCCGAGAGAAAGGATAACACGCAAAGTTCCATCACTTCCAATGAGGCTAAGCCTCTTATCTGGTTTATGGAACGGGGCACACTGGGGGCGGGTCATGCAGCTGGTTACTCGATGTTGGTTGGCAGAACATGCTTAAAGATTTGATTGACTGTGGCCAGACAGGGGGTAGGTTTTCCTCATTAAACTCAGACAACAGAGGGAAAAAGTGATCATTCAGTTAGAAAAGTGATCTTGTGCTGAATTCTTTCTGTTGTTTCTGGAGTTTATTATTTGCAGGTTCTTAACAACAGCTATTTTCCCCCGTTGTAACGTGTTTTATGTATGTCAACATTTGTTAATGCAATGGGTTACGCTTGGTTTTAATTAACTCCATTGAGCTGAAGTAATAGTGTCTGGACTAAAGGAAGAGGATTTACGCACATAGCTTCAGTTAATATAGCTAGAAACCACCAATCAGGCTTAAAATCTGGGTGGAAAGCAGAAACTTTAGAGGCACATAAAGGCTGTGACAAACTCAGCGATCTATTACTTAAGGAATATCTTGAGGATTAAAGGAAGAAACTAAATAATGCATTCATCTTCAAGAATTGATTACTGTGTGATGGTTTGCAGTATTCATATGTCATTTTGATCAGCCATCTGCAGAGGATCCAGATTGCTGCTGTTCAGGCTCTCACCAAAACCTAGAAAGTGGGGCATATAACCCTAGTCTTTATACTTGAAGTCCTTACACTGGTTTTCCATATCTAATAGAATTTACTTAAAAATATTTCTCTCAGTCTATTAATCACTGAAGGGCTTAGCACCAAAATACAATACAGAGTTGTCGGGTGTATTCATCACCCAGACCGCTCAGGTCATAGGCATACCCAGAACCATGAACACGGAGCAAAAGATTTTAGTTCTTATTCTCCCCTGAAACCCTAAATTGCCTTGAATTGAAATTTTAAAATATTTATTTAGGGTGGACTTTGACTCTGCTGTCTAAAAAGTTTAATACAACTTATTTTTATTATTTTATTTGACTGGACCACAAAAAAATAAAAAAAAAATAAAAAAAAGGATTAAATCTTATTGGGTCAAAACTATTTGTGTATAAGTAGGGTTGTTTTTATTTTTATTTAGTTATTTCGCAATGTACTTTTCCGTGTGTTCTCCTATTCCCCTCAGCACTTTGAATTGTCTTGCTACTGTAATGTGCATATAAATAAACATCCTTTGCCTTACTATTTGTTGTTGTGTTGCCAAAAGGTCTATTAAAGATTTTAGCAAATATATAAAACATAAGAATTTTGTTCGATTATGAAAAACCCATATATTGGTTGCCATGTAATTTGGTTATAGTTATAAATTGGTTATCTGTATGTGTTGTATCTCTAGTCTAGTTTACTTATAATAACATTTTGCCTAACTGAAATGTTAAAGCAATTTATTCATAATTTCTCTTTTAAGGTGTTATCCTTTGAAGGAGTCTTGTTTTGTTACTTATATGTGCAATATGTAACCTAATAAACTGTAAACGGCAACAAACAAGCAGAAATTTACTTTCAGTTGTTGAAAAAAACTTTACATTAAGCCTCAATTACTATATATCATCTGGTTTCATCTTTCCATGCAGCAATAATTCGATGATTTAGTGTTTAACAGTATATATTGTTATATTTGTTTATAATGTTCCTTGCAGGTTTTTTTATTTTTATTTTAAGATTTGTCGTCTTTTGCCCGAGAAAGAATGACTCACTAGATCAGATTTGACTTGCACTGACGTTTTGGTCTAAAGTACAGCAGAAAGTTTTTAAAGCAAATAGTAAACAATGGTTTCTAATCAACCATGGTGAAACATGGTAGAGGTGGCAGTGATAGAGGTAGAGCAAATTTGAAAGGAAAAAGCTTATTCGGGGTTGTGTAAAACCTGACCTGGGGTGGAGTTTGAAAAAACAACCCTACTTATACACAAATAGTTTTGACCCAATAAGATTTAATCCTTTTTTTAATTTTTTTTATTTTTTTGTGGTCCAGTCAAAATCCATCCCTGAATCGAATTAATATTTTGTTGCAAGAATCGAAAACGAATGTGATATAAGACTGAGCTAGACTTTAATTAATTAGCAAATTATGCATCATTCCCACCCACTATGAAACAGTTTGCGTTAATATTAATGCATTAATTCCAATAAATTACATAAAAGTTTTTAAATTGTAAAGCAGCTAAATGTGACAAGTTTAAGGGAGTAATACTTTTCAAAGAGACTGTAGGTTTTTAGATTGTTTCAAAGCTGTCAGTTACAGTATATTTACGCCAGAAAAGTCCTTTGGTCCGCTTGTTTGGTTAGTCCCTTAAGAGGACTTAATTGCAATACAATAGGTATTTTGAACTTGAGCATCATTAAAATTGGGAAGAAAAAAAGAAAACCAATTAAAATCAGTGGCTCACATCAGTGTTTTTCTTTTTTTTATGTCTTTCAGAGAGGGAGTCCTTCATTCCCTGTTCTGTATCAGCAAACAAGGCAGGCCCCTTTGTTTGTGGAGTTCACAGTGAGACCAATGCTGGGAAGCACCCTCCAAAAAAGTCAACCATAACTCCATTACTTGCTCCATTGGCCAAATAGATCGTTATTATTTTTTCTTCAACATAAACATAAGAACAACAAGCAGTTGGAATAAAAAAAACAAATTTCATTGTCGTTTAATTTAAGATTGTAAAAGGGTTTTTATTTGATTACCTCACTTCCTGTAGAAGAGTGAAGATAAATATTTTGGTTAAAGAAAGAATTTAATATAACCCTCAATAAATGCCTTGTTAATTTGAATATTGTTTACTGAATTATTTTCACTACCGGCTAAATCACTACAGTTGAAGTTTAAACTGTAAAAGTAAACAAGAGGGCCACTCTAATAAATGCTTTTTTTCTGTTGGTAAAATAGTAGAAATGTAAGCGGATTCAGAGTCTGTACCAATAAACATTTGTCAATCAGTACTATGATGTGAATCGTTTTTTTCCACAGATACAGTATGTTGTATGTATTGAAACACAAATCAACAGAAAAACACAAAAAATAAATCCCCCCCCCCACCTTAAAAAAAAAAACACCATTCACTCAATTACAGCAAAAATTACTTTATACAAATCAAAGTCTTTCAACTAAACTAAATATCTTTAAAGTCTGCCAGTTTTTCTTTGGCCATATATGTCAGTTTATCCAGTGCCAAGTTGCTCAACATTACTTTAATCCACTGTTTCACCCCAGGCCTTTCTGTGTCTTTCCATTTCAAAGCAATTACATATTTCACCTGTATTTAAAAAAAATAATTACAAGTTTGTAGTTCTTTGTATTGCATTTGAAGCTATTTCCAAAAATGTGCAGTCCACAGAGTTTACCATCAGAACACATTTAACATTCAATAAAATCTGAAATTACCATACAAATTTGCTTCTGAAAGATTTGAAGTTCCTCACACTGACACATACAATGATAAACCATCCCCTTTTCTTTACCACATTTTATACAATCATGAGGAATATTAGGGTTAAAATGATGGAGTTTCAGCTGTGTGATATAGGTTCAAAACAACCACTTGTACTAAATCGAAAACTTGTGTTGAAGGTCTGTTTTTGTTCAAGAGTTATTCCACTCCTCAACTAAAATGTCTGTTTCCATATTAGATCTCCCGGCAGGTTAATATAAAAAGGCTACTTTCCTTTTAGGCTGCAATTAAAATTTGGAAAGCAAGCCCCTACTTTGATGATGGTTTACAGCCATATTCTCTATAGTAGACAGTAAAGGCTGCGCAGTAGACTTCAATAAATTAGTTTAAAAAAAACACCTGACAAAGTG
>NW_015150793.1:335207-337902 GCF_000732505.1 Cyprinodon variegatus
TTTTACACACACCTTTATTCCTCCACATTTTTAAACACATATCAGTGTGTGCAGGTTTAAAGGTATCATTGCCCCAAATGGGTGATAGAGTTGAAAGCTTATACTCCTCATTCAAAGCAACATGTGGCTGGTGCCAGATCGAAACGGTATTTCTGACAATTGGGTTTTTTGGGGGGTTTTTAGAAGTTTTTTTAGTTTCAGAGTTAAAATGTGATTTTAATGGCAATTCCATTGAGTTGTTTTCAATTTATATCCATGAAGGACTATCCTTAGGTGAAAAATAAGAAATAGCGGCACATAATTGAGCTGCCCAGTAGTACAGCTTCATGTTAGGCAGTCTGAACAAAAGCTAAATACAATAGAGAAAGGCGTAACCTTCACATTTATCATTCTATATAAATTTGGTAAAATTTTTATTTAACAATGAAAACACAGAGGCAGGAATATGTGGGGGAATAGATTGAAAGAGATAAAGAAAGTTTGGAATAATCGACTGTTGTATAATAGTAATGTGACCTATCATGCAGATTGGCATTGCATTTCATCTTTCTAAAGACTCTAAAACCTTTCCGACAAGAGGGTCATAATTGTTAGAAACAATTTTCTTTATGTCAGGGTTAACCAGGATTTTCAAATAAGTAAAACCTTTGTAGGTACAGGTAAAGTGTGTATGGATAGGGAGGTTGTTTTTATTCAAAAAAACAAAAAAACAGAGAGCTTTTCTTTGGGTTAACTTTGTTTCCAGAAAAATTACCAAAACTCTGAAAAATGTCCCCCACTGCATGAACCAATCTTTCCAAGTTAGTCAGAAATAAAACAATATCATCTACAAAGAAGGATAACCGAAGTTCAGTTTGTCCTATTTTTATTATGGTCAGCTCGGGGGAGTAGCATATAGCCATAGCAAGCAGTTCAATGGCAAAAACAAATAACAGCTGGCTAAGGGGACAACCATGTCGGGTGGATCTACAAAGTTGTATAGGCGTAGACAGCGGACTATTTGTTACAATTTTAGCACCAGGTTCTGTGTATAACAAACAGACCCATTTCAAATATTTTTCTCTCAGACCAAATCGTTTGAATGTCTCAAAAAGATATCTCTATTCTATTCTGTCAAGTGTACTGGTCAGTGGCAGTGACTGTTTTTCATGCAATTTATTCAAAAGTCGACGGATATTAAAAAGGCTTGGCGGCCCATATTAAATCCATTTTGATTGTTAGAAATTAGTTTTTTACTGTGTGATTCATCCTACCAGCCAAGGCCTTGTCCAGTATTTTGGGTGTCACAGGACTTTAGAGATATAGGGCGATATGAACTAGTGTTGCGCCAATGACATTTTTTTGCCCTGATACTGATACCCGATACCTGGCTGTGCAGTATTTGCTACTAACGATACCATCCAATACCATCTATTTAAAATTGATGTGTGTGTATATATATGAAGAACTGCATACTACTTGGATGTAGAATAATTACCATCATGTCTTTTTAAAGCTGTCGTCTACCTTTCTGAATTTTACCTTTAATTGTCTTAAAAGATAAATCATGGTTTGAGTTAGAAGTCACGTCTTTTTGTAAATTCTTAACTTTCTTTGTGAAGTAGTCTCCTAGATAATTCGCTATATCAGCAGGTTTAGTCAGAAAAATGTCCTCAGCATCTAAAAATGTTGATACAGATTTAGCTCTTCGTCCAGTTAATTGGTTTAATATATTCCATAATTTATTCTGCTCTGATTTTACTTCCTCCAATTTGTATTATAATAGAGCCTCTTTTTTCTTCTGTTTGATTTTGTAACATAATTTCTTAATACATATTATTTTATACAATTCCTGTGGTCATTAAATCATTAATCAGGCCAAATACCTACTCTAAGCAGATATCTACATTTAAACTGAAATAATATAAACTTAGATACTGAAAGTATGCAGCTGGTATTTAAAGCTTCAGAAGACGTTTTCAATAGGCTATGTTGACTACAGGCGCAATGTGCATACTTGTGGTTTGCCATCAGTGTTCATTTGTACTTTGCATGTCCGGCTCAACCACAGTTATGTAGAAAGTCTCCGTAGCCAGGTGGTCAGAAAACTTCATGGTCTTGTTTTTAAAAGTCAGGATCAAAGTAGCTGGCTTAATAGTACTACTAAATATATTAAATCTTCCAGAAGGATCCAAGTATTTATCCCTAATTGAAACAGAATTGACTTATGGATCAGTATAATGAACCCTCTTGAATGAGAGGTAAAACTTGAGAAGAATACTTGTCCAGGCCACCTCAACCTCACCCGGTTAATTTCCCTTTCCAGCAACTCTGTTTCTTGTAGAAACATAGTTGTCTTCTTCAGTCTTCATCTGATTTATTCTGTCGAGTGCTTGCTTAAGTTTAACAATTTTATTTTTTCCACTTACATTCCAACTGGACACATTTATAATATAGCTACATGACATAATAAGATTAGCTTTTTATCTAATTATGCCAAAAGAACGTTGTTGTATCCTTTCCAATTTCTGTAGAAACCTTGAATATAAAATTACGTTGAGAGAAGCTCCCAAAATAAAACCTCAACCATATTCCCAAACCAAATGTGGCCATGAACCTTTCTAGACTTGGAACTTGGGTTAAGAGGTTCCTTCCACAATTTGGGTTACGTACAACTGTGCACATAAAAAAACACAGATGTGCTCGCAATAGCAGA
>NW_015150793.1:338870-340987 GCF_000732505.1 Cyprinodon variegatus
ATATCTTGACATATTTACAGGCCTTGACATTTACTTATTGGTCCATTAGAACATTGTATAATCTCTTGACTGAGAAGGTTAACTCCACTCTCTCACAGAGAGAAAGAGGAGAAGTAGTTTCTGAACTCAGTTTCCATAGTTGTCAGCAGCTGGTTATGGTCTCACTTTCTTAACATAATTTTCAGTCTCTTTATATGACTTAAAAATGAAACGCCTTTCAATATGCATGATCATCAGTTGGTCCAGGTATAGCATTCCATTGCACATATTCAGAGCCTGCCGCTTGGCTTTAACTCCATCGAAGCGCCACTGTAGGCGGCGGGTCTCTGGAAACAGGTCAGGGAACAGGCTGAGACAATGGCCTTCATAGAAAATCTGTTTCTTTCTTCAGTCAGCGGCCATGGCTGTCTCTCGATCCTGGAAGTTCAGGAACTTCACTAGCCTTGGCATTGTAGCTTTAGGACTGTACAATCCAATCCTGTGCGCTCTCTCGATAATAGGTGGCAAAGTAAAACAACCACCTAGCGTTTCTCTCAGCCATTTCTCCAGAAATCCACACGTCATTGTCTTCAAATTTTCCAGGTAGCCCCTCAAAACGGAGGTTAGATCGCCTGTTTCTGTGTTCATAACTTGTAATCTTGCTGGATCACTCCGCCACTGTTTTCTTATGTTGTTTAACTTTCTATTACAGAGAGATTACATCATCTTTGGCTTGGGATATTCGCTCCTCTGCCTAGTCGAGTCTTCGTAAATGCGCCTGCACATCCCATTTCACATTTCTAATAGCCATGTTGGCTTGTAATGAGCAAATAGCATCGAGAATTTCACTGTTGGTAGTTGTCTCTCGAGCAGTGTCTTCAAAGTGATACAGATGCAGCGGCTGCATAGATTTGTGAGCATTAGCTGTAGCAGCATTAGCATTTGTTGTAGCAACATTAGCAGCGCTATTAGAGCTAGTAGTATTTGTGGTTGGTTTGCATGATGTGGCACATTTAAGTGGTGACCTGATGAACAAAAGAATATTAAAGATGCAAAAAATACGTAAAAAATGCTAGTCAGTCAAAACTTACGGATAAATTGCGAGCCACTCACGTGACTCTCCTCCCCACCCATCACGGTTGATCTTCCCTGCTTTTTACTCCAAGCCTGGGTCCTCTACCAGAGGTCTGGCAGCTTGAGGGTTCTGCGCAGTATGTTTGCTGTTCCTAGAACTGCACTCTTCTGGACCGAGATGTCTGATGTATTTCCAGGGAACTGCTGTAACCACTCTTCAAGTTTGGAGGTCACTGCCCAGAGTGCGCCGACTCTGGTTAGGGTTACTGAGGTAGTAACATTGAGCCCTGTTTTCACATCTCGTCCATTTCCTTTGTGTTGTTCCAGTAGCCCATTTGACATCAAGGTGATCTGGTTCCCCAACACCTGACGCAGACCTTGTTAGACCGGGCGACGTATATTGTCATCATTGTATGAGATAGGCATTAGCGTAAAGGGTCTTGCCTAAGGACTCAAATGGGGACCCACATCTCTTCTTAAACCTGGGCCTACCGTGTGCTAGTTAGGTGACTTGCCACTTTAGGCAGTAGCGCAAAGGGTCTTGCCAAAGGACCCACACTGGCAGCTTATGCTATTTTTCTCCTCCCCAGCGAGGATTCAAACCCATGAACAAGTCAGATGACTTGTCTGTTGGGCTATATATGTTACCTTTCCCAAGAAATGGAGCTTCCTATATGTATAAACTAACTACTTAGTTTATATATATATATATATATATATATATATATATATATATATATATATATATATATATATATATATATATATATATATATTCAGACCACAAATTTACAAACAAAATCGAAAAAGGATTACTGTAAGGATTATCTAAATTATTATCTAAATTGTTATCTAAATTATTCCATAATGATGATAGAGGGGTTATTTTGTTTAGCCTATAGTTTGTAATCATTTCAGAATGATTATAAAGGTTTAGGAAGCATCAGCTATCCCTGAATTAGGTTTGATCAGTAGTAGAACATTTTCTAGAGCAGTGGTCCCCAACCACCGGGCCGCATACCAGTACCGGTCCGTCGGTCATTAAAAAAAAAAAAAAAAAAAAA
>NW_015150793.1:340999-354684 GCF_000732505.1 Cyprinodon variegatus
TTTTATAAAATGGGGTATTCTCTCCCAATTACCTGAATTGACCTGTGCCTCTTGACACAGGTTTTTATGCTGTTTGTATTTGATTTTATGCCAGTCGTATCATTTTATTTGACCGTATTTACCCTCCACACTTTAAATGCCGGTCTGTGAAAACATTGTCTGACATATAACCCATCTGTGGCGCAAAAAAGGTTGGGGACCACTGTTCTACAGTGCAGCCTGAAGGGCTGCTTTTGCTTTGCTTGGATAGAACATGCACAATATGTATAATTGGTTTTTATTGTTTCTTTTTCTTCCTTCTTCAGGGATTTAATTTACAATAGTTCTAGTTAGACATTTTGATTTACTTTTTGGGCCTGATAAACATGGTTGCTCTGATTCCTGTTGAAATCAGCACTTATTTCTTAAAGCAACCGTCACAAGAATGCTTGATACTTAGAAACCTTACTAGGATTATAGTCTTCTTTTCTCTACATAATCAGTCCATGTCATTAAGTGGTCATAGAACTACACCATTTATTTCCATAAAGCCTCCATAGCCCCTGTCTCTGTATCAGCTCCATCAGCTGCTAATTGTGAACCTCCAACTGGTTGCTTTAGAATTTTCTCCAAGTAAAACATAATTGTCTTATTATGCACTGTGGTCATGAAATAACCTTCAAAAATCTCCTGAATTGTTCTTTGACAAACTTTAAGATCACCATAAATCAGTCATCTGTCAAACTATTTTATATAATGGGCCATTTTAGTGTTATTAATTCTTGAAAAAGTTACAGTTGTAGCTGATTAAAGGAAACTTTTGATTTCATTGTTCATGTACAAAGAGCACTTTGCTTTTGAAATAATAACTACTTCCATTTGTTTAGCAGTTTTAGCTACTTTGTACACTTTTAAAGAACAAATGCCTCTATTTTATGACATCATATGCCTTATTTGACTCTTGAGGCCTGGATTAAGCAAAATTTCACGCATTACAGTAAGGTTGACACATATGGTGTAAAAGATGTAGAATTTCACTGTTTTGTTTGAGGTTTTTTGCCTTAACATTCATTTTTAACACCATTCTTTTGTTGTATATGATTGTATTGTTTATTAAGTTTTTAACTGTTATGTATTTTTTGTTTTTTTTGGCGGTTACCTTGACCAAGAAATTTCAGTCCTTATGGAGCCTTCTTGTTACCTGATGGTATATAAATAAATAAGTACATTAAATAAATTAATTAATTAATATGACCCTACTTAACCAGCCCTTTTACTATTTCTTTTTGCAAGTCTGACATGGAACAGTTACATAACCAATATCATTGGCAAAAGGAGCCGACAGCATTCATCCAAATACATAACACCTAGCAATAGGTTTTTACCAAGGAGAATATAAGAGCAATGCAAACCAACCTGCACATTCATCAATATCTTTATCCTCAAATATGGTTATTGCACTTTGTAGGAGAAGTTCAATGGAGTCGTGTCAGAAGCAGTTAGGGTTTTGTGGGAGTGATGCACTGCAGCACTGCTTGATCCTGCTGATTTGCCTGGTAACGCATCATGACTAAATCCATGAAATTCTACAATATATGGCTGTAAATTATGTGTTTACCACAAAGTAAACACGTTTTATTCACAGCTTGAGTCTGTAAAATAAGAGATGCAGTGCTCACTGCCAACTCTACCCTTCTTGTGGCATATTTATAGACGTTTTGAGTGAAGTATTTCACTCTAAGTGCTACTGATTAATTCATATATTCCTTTTTCTATTGTCACTGTCGCATAAAATAAATCTTGATGTATTTTTGTGTCTGGTGTCTCCTGTTTTTAAGGGTCTTTAGTGGAGCTGTTAGAAAGCAATTCTCCACAGGCATCACTGAGTCATCAAGCAAAAAATGAAGAAAGGAGAAAACAGTGGTCTATGTTTGCACTAAATTGTTTGACTGAGGCAATTGTCCTTGGACTACCAACTGTAGTCAGAGTAAACCTTAGCTAAATGCAGTAAACAAATTAGAATGCAGACATCTAATTTGCAAGCAACAATGATCAGATAAGCAGAAAATCCTTGAGCGATCGCTGCTACCTGCTAGACTATATATTTCTAGAGGACTAAAAAGAGTGGAGGACATAGTCTCTCTTACACATCCATGTGGGTTGATATTTCCATACCACTTGTCTTTTCCTGCTAACAAACCACAAGGGGATTGGGTTTGAGACAGACCGTGATCCTCGATATGCAACCTGCTACTGCTCCTGGTCTTGCGGAGGTAATTTTGATACGGCTGTCAGACAGTGGAGATGATACAGATGCAAATATGGGGCACATGAGCCAAGCGGATTACTGTGCTGAAAGAATGCGGGAGAAAACAGGATATTTCTTCAAGGGTACATTTTGGTGAAAAATGTTAATCTAAAACAGCTTTTAAAAGCAGCTTTAACACCATTCCTTTTCACAAATTATACACGGATAACTAAACTTCTTACCCTAACTTTGTTATGGAAACATTATATAACTGGAATTAACATAGATTTTTGCCTTTTAAACATTTTAAAACCGACCTTTCTTTTGCAAAAACTCCTACAAATATCAAATCATTATATGCAACAGTATACTGTATATATGTCGGAACTAATTGAATATATTCTTTTATTTTTCAGAGTATTTGATTGAAACAACTCTTTTTTTCAGATGTCAGTAGATCAAAAAGCAGTTTCTTAACAATGCAACCAGCAGGAAGGCTTGTGTGATTTTGACAATATAGTGATGAAGAGTAACACCTTTTTTTTCTTCTATTATCGTTCTAAATATATATTATATTCCCTGAACAATATAATGACCAAGTATTTCTCCACAATCCAGCATCTAAAGCATACTACCCCACTACTTATATTACCTGTGTACGTTTTAGCTCAGAGGTACGCCAAAAATCTAAGACAAAAAACTTGCGGCACACTCACCACATCTCTAGCATGGACGGAGCTCAACTGACATTGCACTACAGTACATTACAGTGGAGACAATCAAAAACATAAACACAAGTATCTTTTTTGCAATTTTGCATGGCTAAAGGTAAAAATATGTCCAAATATAATTCAAGTAACAAAAAGAAAGCAATTGTGCAGTTAGTTCTTGCAAGTTAGATCTAATCTATGTCCTCTGCACAATAATAATCCCATAAATTATTTTGATTTTCTTTTCTTCTCTTTTGCAGTATGCAAGTATAGTTCACTTTATTATCTTTAAGAAGCAGAATAACCAGAAAATCTGCCTTTAATTCTGCTGTCGAGCAAATGATTTTTAAATAATTAACTGGGAAGCGAGGAAGAGAAGAAACTGAAGAATTTAATATATGCAGACATATTGCACATTGAGCAGGATGCTGAAAAGACGAACATTCAATAGCAGTCTCAAGACTATACAAAGCACCATTGAAATGTGTTCATGTCTACAGCTGAAGAAGAATTAAATGTCCCTGAACCGAAGTCATGGAGAGACAGCTCAGACTCAGCAGCGTGGGCTTCGACTTAGCAAGGCCATCTTATATAATAGAGGAAAATCCATGCCCGTATTTGCCTGTCTGCATAGGCCCCAACAAAGATGGCTGCAGAGCCTGACGGAGGTCCTACACGTTCAGAGACACAATCAATAATATGATTACATACTGTATACTTATATAAATCCGACATGGACAGCATGGAAACACATACTGGTGTGTTTTTAATTGTTTTAAACATGCCTCCACTTATTTCCCTTATACAAGCCTTTCAGCAGAAGGACAAACCTATGTGACAGAACTTAACTGGAGTTTGAAAGGTCTCTTGGTCAATCAAATTAAGTTATATTTATTTTATGCCGAAAACATTGTACTAACCGTGTCATCAAAGGTGACAGTTCTAAACCTTATTTAAACTATCTGACTAATAATATTTGACAGATTATGTCCTCAAGCTAAACTAACTGAGGTCCCACACCAGGCCACCAATTGGCATTTCAAGACCATTCCTAAATCATTGTTCCCTTTCTGCACTGTACAGTTACCTGCCGAAGAAGGCTGCAGTCATCAGAGAGGCCATTTGCACCCTTCCTAGTCTGGGAGCAATGCATCTCGACATGCTGTGGTGTTTTGTATTCTGATACAGAACAGGGAATGAAGGATCCCTCTGAAAGACATAAAAAAAAAACATGTTCTGACTTTGGATACCAATGCTCATCTACACTACACCCTTGACCCTGTTGGTAGTTTGAACAAATACTGACCCCTGAAAACTAGGAGCAAGCAAAAAGAAATTCAGTTCATAAAATTGTTAACCACCATGATCTAGCCCATGTCAAACTCTCTCAAATCCCTACACTTGCCAACCTTTCCTTTTCTAACACAGTAATGTGTCGTATAATATACCCAATAATCAGTTACCTACCTAAAGGCCATTTTCAGCCTTATTGCTTTGTTATTACATATCCTCACAGTAAAGTTGAATATAGCAAATTACTTAAGACTTTTTTGCGGCCCAGCAAGCTGTATATAAAAAAACATCTTCGGAATATGATTTGATCATCTGTTGGTATGAAACAATCTAGAGTAGACAGCACTGTTTTATAGAAAAGTGTCATACTAAAACTAAGAGAATTACGTAATAGCAAAGGGGTGGACTGACTTGCAGCATCTTAAAAGGGTATTTTTGCTTTCATAAATGCCACAATTTCTTATGATCTGACTCTTGCTTATTTGTCTCTCTTCTCCCTTTCCCGACCCTGTGTTTCAGATTCATCCCAGGACCTAACAGAGAGCTCCTGGTTACAGAACTGCACACCAGGCTCTCACCTCTTTCTACATTTTTTTCCCTCCGGTTCAATGGACTAAAACTATTACATCCACGGCTACCACTGGCTTACCTGGGACCGCTGAAAGGATATCCATCCAGATAAAACAGCTTTGCTCACTCGGTGCCAAGGATTTGAAACCGTACTAATCCCCTGTTTGATCAATGAGCCCCACGTCGGGGACTATACTCTTCGCCATGACGGTGGCCGGTTTCCAACCTACGCTCATTCTGTTTCCTCACCCCCTCTTTACCTGAAAGTCTGTTACATCTTAGCGGAGCTCATTTAGAGGTTGTTAAAATATTTGAAGACAATCTCTTGGCCTGCCTGAAGGTGAAACACATTGAGAGGCACACACAGAACTGAAAATGGAATTCACACAACTGGAGGCAGAGTAGATACAAATGACCCTCATTTTCGAATATTTCTGTGCAGAAATCATTGGTGTTACTTGCTGATGGAGACGGATGCCATTTCCGGTAATGCAGGATAGTCAAAACTTAAACTGACTGGACTAAGCTGCATACAATGAGATGATAAGAACTTTTTTGGTCTGACTTTATGACCCAAGCTTCACCCTCAGTAAGGGACACCTTGACTTTTTTTTGTTGGGCATGCCCAATGTGGATTCATGAGCACTGCATTTATTTTATGTAAGATCATTTGTGTAAATAAACATAAATACATAACTGTAAGATAACAGATCAAAGAGGCTGATATATGTATTCTTCAGATTAAAGCACCCATTGTGAACATCAATCAGTTTCTTAACCTGTTCAGAGGCTGAAGAACTGCTTTACAATTTAAGCTTATTTTGGAAAAAGGCTGAAAATGAATTGTAGGTCCAGGTAACTTTTTGTCATGCTTTTTGGTTAGCACCGACAATGCTTGTAGTTTCTGTGAAGATGAGGAAAAACAATGTATAGAGTTGCCTCACGTACGAAGGCAGAGGTGACACTTTCAACCTTTTGGCCCAGATGCAGGAGGGACTTGGAGCAGCTGTGGATAAAACATAAGCATGATTCTAAGAAAGAGGGGTCATGTAGATCTTTCTCACACACAGAAGAGAGGGAATTTGCTCACACTGACAGAGAGAAAGTATTAGTCCCAATGGAGAAAAATAGCTATCCCCAGTAGATATAAGACAGCCTTATGAGAAATAAAAATTGTTTTGTATACTGAAATTCTGTCTCCCATTTCTCCTCCTCTGTGAATGGTATTGTGAACGATGTGCCTCTTATAACTATTTGATATGTTGTAATATGTGGGTGGAAGATCTTGTCAGAGTTTCATTTATATCATATGATAACATTGTGAGCAGAGTTTTTTGCTCGAGTAAACAAGCAATCAACATCGGCGCAAGGAGAGTATGAAAATGACTTCCGGGCACACAGCACAGTTGGGCCTGCCGCAGCAACAAACGAATCTGCGATGCTTCATTTACACAATTCCCTTGGTGGCGGAGTGGATTTATCAAAAGAGAACATTCAATTCATTCATGCAATTAGAATAAAGATTTTCAATATTGTGGTGGGCAAAATTCCAGATGATTTTCAATATCAGCCTCCCCTTTCGGCTGAGATTAGATTCGTCTCTTCTCCCTGTGGATGCGCTGGTGCACATTCATCATTTAGGAATATGGCTAGTTTCATGAAGCACAGTGCCTTGCTGAGCAGTCACAGAAGGTATGAAGCAGACAGACGCATCAATCTCCCAACGGCCTTGCCAGACTCATGAAGGAATATGCAAACCATGGGAAAAGAACAACGGGTGTTTTATTTTGCGATAATCTCCCTCCTTGTTTTTATATATTTTCATGTAATCAGTTTAACTTAGAGAAAATGGGCTAAAAGTGCATGTCATGCGTTGAGAAATTGTCTAGCAACAAAAATCAACAAATTTTTTGCCTGAACTCCAATATCATAAGTGCAGGGTTTTTTTTTTGTTTTTGTTTTTTTTTTCTTTTAATATCATTGCAGTAAGAAGGGTATCAAAATGAACCATCACCATCAGGATGCAATTGGTACCTGCAGGTGAGATGTTTGCTCAATCATTAAATTGACCCAGAGCTGATCAGGAGATGCTGTTTTTAAGCGTTTTAAACATTTAGCCTTTTTTGTTCAACCTAAAATATACATTTCAAAATATTAGAGTTTAAGGTTCAAACATGCATTTCAGTCTGTTGATACAAGCCACTTGAACCACAGTTTATTACATATGCCTATTCATATTTTTCAGCCCATTTTCACCATAAAGGTATACAGTTTTTACTGCAGCCTCCTTTTGTGCCATTTTAAATGCTATCTACACAGAAGAATGGAAGAGGAACCAACAGCAAAAACCAAAGTACTATTTTAACAGGCCATTTTCCCTAAGAGATAAATAACATACACTGGGAAACAAAGATCTTACTTCAATATATTTCTTAAAAACAAGCATTATTCCTAAATCCTTATTTTATTTTACTTGTAATCTGACCGGTTTTCTTCTTCATCCCGTTTTGTTTTGTGCTACTCAGATTTGAAGCACATTTGTTCCCTTTGGAACACACAATGGAGGCATTTACAAAAATCTGGAAAACCTGCAGAGAATACAAGCAAACCCCCAGCAGCATGCATAGGTTATGAAATGTCAGTCTAAGAGGTGTTAAATGGTCTTGGAAGTATGACTTAAAGTAGGTCCTACAGTTTGGAATGTCAACTTTTCTTGCTAATGTTTTTTTTGTTTTTTTTTTTTGTTTTTTAGATGGAAAAAACGCTGCAAAGTTGGGTCAGTATTTGAACAAAAGACGGCTAACAATTACTTTTTTAGCTGCACAGTTGAAAAGTAGAAGTGATGGAAATGTGATTTCATCACAACTTAGAGTATTTACCAACAACGTCCTTATAGTAAGGAACCCTACCTCTTATTTAATATCATAAAGTTCTTAACTAATAATAATGGAGAAATTCACTTCTGTATCTTAACCCATCCCCTTGGAGAGCAGTGGGCTGCCACTGTGCGGCCAATCAGGGCTTAAGTGTCTTAATCAGGGACCCAGAGTGCAGGCAGTGTGGGGATCAAAATGGATACTTTCAAACTTCTCAGAGCACAAGCACATTGCTCTAAGCACCAGGCCAACACTTCCCCAAAAGCCCAATTTTAAACTTAATTTACATTTAAACAGTTTCTTATCTGTTCTCATCTGTTAACATTTTTGTTTATGTCTGTATTGATTATGGTGTTCATAATTGTGGGTTTGAATAAATGCGGCTAAAATATTTCAAAAATAAATTCTGCAAGTCTTACTGTGAAGATTATCCTCATATTCAATACCAATGTGGGAATCACAAGCTATTTGCCTTAAAGGTGCATGGGGATTAAAAATTGAAATGTTTTTTTTGCTTTGTTTTTGTTTTTAAATCTCTTTTATAGTCTTATATCCTAAGAAACAGAGTCATGCTGTGGAAAAAGGTACTGCTCCACATTTGACAGAGCAAAAACAGAACCCAGGCTGTTGGCCTCATTCCTCTTTACCATGCTGCAATCCTTGAAAATCAAGACATCCATCAAAAATGCTGACTTCCTACCAAAACAGGTAGACAGTCTTGTTCACATGTTGTTGGATAGTTAATATTCAGCTGGAAAGCCTCTTTATATAGTCACTGTTTACAGAAAACGTTGTCAATGCTATTTGTGAAACTCAGAAGATTGCTTTTATTTAAATGTGTAGTTTAAAAGTCCATCTACTGTTCCCTGACAGAACTCTTGTCTTTGTGCTTCGTGACATTCCTATTGCTTAATCATTTTAAATAACAGCCTATAATTTGTGAAAAGGGCACACTTCTCACCTGTGAGGGCTTTGAAGCCTATTATTATACTCATTATGGGGCATGACTCACTGTGAATATATGCTGTACAAAGAACGTCCACTGAAGCTGGACAACTAAGAGCTTTCCAAAATCATTAATAGCACAAAGACTTGGTTTCAGTGATAGCTACTAAGCACTCCCTCAGACAGCTTTGTGCATGACTTGATTTAATCATATAAATCACTTCATATAGAGGGTAGATGATCTCATAACTAACCAAATATTAAGGAAGATCAGACTATTCAAACTTCTTTTAGTAAAAACCTCAGACTAATTGCTGAGTCCATATGTTGTGTACAATCTTAGGCTTGTCTGAGCAATAAATTAAGTAAACAACTAAAACGGCTAAAATACATAATCAAAATTGGCCAATTCACTTTGTTATGTAACAACAACAGCTATTTGTATCCGATGCAGGTTATTAGCTAATGTTAAGAATATGAAACTTTACAATTGCTAGTGTACTTTGCAATTTGCAATGCTGAGAATCTAGTCCATGCATTTGTTACTTCAATGCTATTGTAATTCTTTACTTTCAGGAAGTTCAAAATGCTGCCACAGTTCTGATGAAAATTTAGAGAGATCATATCTCCTATCCTAGCTTCTCTTCATTGGCTTCCTGTTAAATCCAGAATATAATTTAAAATCCTCCTTGCATACATAACTCCATCTTAAATCGGAGATATGATTGTTCCTAACAGAGCACTTCACTCTCAATCTGCCGGTTTACTAGTGGTCCTAGAATTTCTAAAAGTAGAATAAGGGCAGATCTTTTAGTTATCTTTTAGTTATCCTATGGAACCAACTACCAGTTTTAGTCCGTGAGGCAGACACCCTTTCTAGTTTTAAGGGTAGGCTTAAAAATGTCCTTTTTGATTAGGGTCATAGTTAGAGTGGCTCAGGTTATCCTGAGCTATCTCTATAGTTATGCTGCTATAGGTGTAGACTTCTGGAGGACATAGGGACCCCTATTTCATCATTCTGCTTCATTCACTCTCTATTCTCCTACTCTGCAGAATTTCTTAGTTCAATCTCAAACGTTCTGCTCTCTCTGCTTTCTCTCATAGTAGCTTTGCCTCGTCTGTTCCTGTTTGGCTGTGAAACCATCCTGGAGAGAAATACCAGCTGTGCTGAGGCAATCAACACTTTTGTTTATAGATGTTCGAGATTGGCTTGTTTTTCAGTGTAGTCCTGTTTCTCTGACTGTGATTGGCTGGATGTGCTCTCTTCATCCTCTGATATGGGAGCTGGTTTGAGGCTCTTCTGCCTGGCTGTGTGTTTCCTGGACAGGGCCACCTTTTACAGTTGCTTTTTGTACCTCTGCTTCTGTCTCCTTGAACCCTAGTCGGCCTCGGCAGATGGTCGCTCACACTGAGCCTGGTTCTGCTGGAGGTTTCATCCTGTTAAAAGGGAGTTTTTCCTCTTCACTGTCACTACACCGTCTCGCTATGCTTAGCCTGAGGGATTACATTTGAGTCAATGATTCGATGCAATCAACTGGTTTTCCTTAAGTAGAAAACTTTGAATCAATTTGACTGTATGATCTGGTGAACTTTAAAGTGCCTTGAGATGACATATGTTGTGAATATGCGCTATATAGATAAACTGTATTGAGTTGAATTAAGGAGCGTAGGTACTAGCAGTTCACAAAACCATGAAAGTCACAGTAGTGAGTCCTTTTTGTCATTAACAGGCTTACTTTCATTTTTTTTATTATGATTTTATCATGTGTTGATTGACAAGTTATGCTTTATCATTAGTAGTCATTTACTGAAAAAACAATATGACCTGATCTAGAGCTTATAGTCACCTTCTGTTTCTAATTATCCATCCCTATCAGAGCAGACTGAGTTTGCTGAAGACATTTTTTTAATAGGTGTTATTGATTTGAGTGATACAGTATGTAAAGATTAGCCATCAAGTACCAATCAACAGACTGATGACCCAGCTGTGAGGTAAAGCTGTTTTACTGATAGAATTTGATGCAGTGTTTGCATCTGTAAAAGTTGATGCTATTAAGAAAGCAGAAACTTGCTGCTGTGACCATAAGATCCTCTGCTGCAGCAAAGATAGTTATGGCAGATAAAAAAATTAAATAGGCGGTATTTCATTGCAGTGTTGTTAAATGAAGTGCAAACCAGTTCATGATTTTATGGCTACTATTTTGATCTGCCACACGTTGCTCCACCAAAACCTTTTTAATTTATTTGGTTCTTTTTTATTATTATTCACAACATAGCTAAGCTACTTTGTGTTAAAAAAATTTTAAAGGTCCAAATTATTGAAACCCCCTATTAGTTTTAATTCATCCAAAATAATTAAAAAAGTTATTAAAATGAAAGTGTTTGTACAAAACAAAAGTAAAATTTTACTTAACTTTATTTAAACTATCATAATAATTTTTTTCGAAAATGATTAAATCCCTTTAATTAAACAATGGTGTTTTTCCTGGTATTTTGACATTTGTCTTTGGCAATGAGATACAACTGTTGTGTTTTGTGGCTGTTGTAATGCACAAAAGTTTAGCCAAGATTGTGGGAAAAGTGAACTATGAGATTTACATTTACAGGGCATGGAACAAGAGGAGAACAGGATGTTAAAGCTGGGAGAATAATGGTAAGTAACAAGAAGTCTAATGGGAGGAGCCAGCATTGTAAAATAGCTACAGGTGAACTTAGGGATGGATAGAGAATGGCATTGTTAGCCAGTTTAATCATCAAAGTATGATGAGAGGTGCTGAAGCAGAGGGTAGGGGGCAGAAGAAAGGGTTCTTGGTGACACAGAGATACTTAATGTTCAGTTTAATCTTAAGGATCCATAAAAAGACTCATTCAACCCTAAAACACCTAGGTTGTCAAATACAATAGACATTATTACTTATCCATTAATTATAGATATTTTTTCCTTACTATAATATAATGCTATACAGTAGACATTCTAATGTTTTCTCTCTCTCCAAAGTAAAATTAGGGACTGACTGCAGTTCTACTATAAGGTACCTTGTTCAAGTTCAAAGACCGGCGTACCTGACATGTAACAACCATACCGTGCATATGTCTTTAGGTTAATAGACTGTATTAATAAGGCTTTGAATGCTTCCAAAAAAATTTAAAAATTTCACTATCCCCCCTTCTTTTATTTTTTTTTTTACAGCTAGACTGCTGGGAGTAATTTGGGTTTAAGCTAATGAGTGAACTAGTTTTTACAACCAGTGAAGGTCAATAGGTTTTAATTTTCAAAATTTTAAGGAGTACTCAGGGCACAAAAGGTTAATATTATTAACTATCTTAATAATAACCTTTCTCTAATTACTGTGCATCTACTGAGAGACTTGATCACAGATTTTACATAAAATAACAAGGCTTATCATACTGGCACTGTAAAACATGGCTTTTAATAAAAAATAAGTGTAAAACTATAACTACCAATTGCCTGCTCTCATTAAGCTACAAATTTATTTTCCTTGCTTCATCTTTAATCATCAAATTTTTTTTTTTTATTTACATTTATATATCATAATATTGTAGCATGAACAGCTACTCAAAAATAAGTATGAATGTTTTAAAGGTGATACTGTTTCAAAGGGACGTATACCCTTAAGTCAATCACAGTCCTCTGTGCTGAATTCTACCAACCAGTGCATGCTCAGATAATACTCCAGGCTTGCCTTTCTTGCATTCTCTTTAGAACATTTATTCAGAAATCTGGTTTTGATATCTTCCTTTGCTTTTGTTTTTTGTATTGTGTATTGTAAAAACACAAATATGTTCCAGAACAAATTTCATGAACAATTTCATTTGATGAGCAGTTTTTGTAGCTTACTTGCTGAAACAGGATTTTGCAGAGAAAATTGTCTCAAATAGATTTCTCAAAATGTTAGCCCTCACTACCTTAGGTAACTTACAGCTCTCACTCTGATTTAATATAAACCCAAACCCTTTTCAGCTGTTTTAAGCATGGATTTCCTTGGACTATACAATGAACTTATTTCTTGCTGTCTTCCATATCCTGTCAACTGAGTTATTTTTAATTACCACATTAAATCTGTGTGACTGAAACATAATCCATGCGAAGTAAAACTTTAAAAAATAGTTGTTGTTTTCTAAAATAAGTTAATTTTCAATATAGTGAAATAAAAACTATGGAGTAGGTAAATAGTAAATAAAACTGGTTTCAGATTTAGCCGTAGTGGCTACTTTTAATGTACAGCCAGAAGAAACCTACTTGAAGCTAGAGGAGGAACAACCTGAATCCATTCTGTGAGACTGCTGCTGTTTGAATGTGCAGTTATTTCCCATAATGAGGTTTTCACACCCACTGTTCCCCAATGTTCGCTCACAAACACCAACGATTGTAGATGTATGTGATGGATTGCAAGGTGAAACGGTAGTGCTCATACAGATAATTTTCTAAACATGAAAATTATGCATTCAGTCTCTGTGATTTAATGCCAATCATTCTTTAATAAAATCCTCATCAAAAGGACATGCAAGGTTCTTTTTTTAAAACCTAAAGTGTCTAATATTTTTTTACTGTATGTACAAAACTATGACAAAACTTCTTGACTATATCAGGACATACAACAACATGATTGGTTGTAAGGAGAGCAGAGACAGAGGACACTCTGAGTTTACTGAACAAAACATGCTCCTGACCAGTCTAGCTCTGGAGAGAATGTTACTATCGTAACAGTAACAGAGGTTGAGCAAACTCTCTTTGTGAAACAGAAAACTCAGGGTTTACCTGATTTCAGGTTTAGAAAAGTTTTCAGTAAACCTACTTTTTGAAAAGAACCTCAGGCGTCTGTCAATTTGCACTGCTGTGCGACAATAGCCATTGTAAATTGATATGCCTGAAAACAATTGCAGGTCACAAACAGACATCCCAGGCTTTTGGAAACTTCTGTTATGAAAATAAGCTGATCCAATACTTCCTCAGGTTTGATATAGAATGGGAGAATATGTGATGCTATTTGCTCTTTCAGAGGTGGACAGTAACTTGTTACATTTGACACAAATATATTTTTA